>NC_054834.1:16089950-16389950 GCF_018345385.1 Vulpes lagopus
ATCTAATAGACATGTAAAACAGCATACAACAGCTGCAGAATGCATAACTCTTTTCACACAACATCTATAAAAAACATTTCAAGGCATAACCTAATTTGTGATATTGAATTAAAAATTAAAGTCTTAGGGTTTTGAGTGAGAGCTTCATATTTTGATGTATTAACACAAAATGTTTTTTCTAATTAGCAAAAATGCTTCATATTTGCTAAGTATAGAATTTTCTGTATATAAAATACTATGGTATCTACCATCTGTTCATTTTTTAATTTGTTAATAAAGTAATGACAGCTGACTGAACACTGCATAACACTTTTCTCTTTAGAGTTTTAACAGGAGACAGAATGGTGTCTGTGTAGTATAGTAGGATGAGCAGGGACTCTAGGTTTGAAATCTTGCTAAGCCACCTGCCAACTCTAGGATCTGGAGAAAATTACTTAACACCTTTAAGGATCATCTATAAAGTGAATGTAATAATGTCCACCTTCTAAGATTTTGAGGAATAAATGAGATACTGTGTATCAAATCCTTGGTACCAAGCAAATCATTACTGCTATTATTTTTAATCACTCATAGAATGTTTACCAAGCATCTGCAAAATATTAGTCTCAAATTGAGTATTTTTAATTGCTAAGACTTGTGATTAGGTATTACAGATTTAAAAACTCTTATCCCTTATGTTGACACAAAGCAAAGTCTCCATATCTTTTCTTGTTGCCATTGTTGACCTCTTCTTCTGTTGTCCAAGAGATGAGAATAAGAAATTGGGGGGTAGGGAGAAGAGATTGCGCTGCTCAAGGAATTCCAGCTCTTGGATCAGCTTGCTTTTTGGATATTAGCATACATAATGCTTTTGTTGGGCTTATGAATGTAAAGTTATCTTATATTTTGGTTTGACCTGTCAAAATGCACTTTTGGTTTTGCCAGTATTTTTTTTTTAAAGATTTTATTCATTTATTCATGAGAGATACACAGAGAGAAGCAGAGACATAGGCAGAGGGAGACATAGGCAGAGGTGTTCAACTGCTAAGCCACCAGGTGTCCCAGGTTTTGACAGTATCAATCCTTTGGTGTTTTCCTGATTACCTAGTTGGTGATCAGTTTTAAAGCAAGACTAAGCCCAGGTCTGAAGGATGTATTTCTCTCTCATCTAACCAGCTACCCAACTCTGGAAAAGGCCCACATCTACGTTTTAACTGCTCAGTTCTCAAGGGAGTGCAGATTTGATATTCTTAAGTGTTACAATAGAAATTCCCTAAGATTCTGAGTACAGAAGGAATATGCTTTAAAGATTAGCAATCATGTGAATCATTAATGAAACAAACCATCTTTGGTGGAATCCTTAAAGACTGATAATTAATTTAACTAGTACTTCAAGCATATATACAGATTTCTGTATACCAATTTCAAAGTTATATTTTCTGCAGTTATTCATATGATTTCAGTTATATGTCTTTACTAAAAGGACTACAGAACATTTTAGATTTGAGAGCTTCACGTAATCTCATCAAAACAGCCCATAAAAATGTTTTTATTTTATTTTTTTATTTTTAGATTACCTCTTTAGTGACCCTCCAGCTCTTAACCCTGGTTGGCCATGATGATCAGCTTGATGGACCAAAATACAAATGCACAGTATCTCTAGAGTTCATCAGAGCTATTGCTAGGTAAGCATAGAATAATCGTTAATGTAAAATGTCTTGAATTATGTAAATGATATACTAAATATAAAAATTAAATGTTCTTCCTAATGTAATGTCATTAGTCATTTAAGTAAGAGAAGATCATTTAAGTGCCAAGAATGAATCAGTTTCACTATAGAATGAATCCTCTCATCACTTTACAAATGACATAAAATTGGGAGAAGTAGCTAATCTGTTAGATAACAAAAAGGAAGATTCTGAAAGACCTTAAAAGACTGGAAAATAGTCCCATAGAAGCAAGGTAGGATTTAACAGACAGTTGACTACAAAAAACACAGATGTCCTAAAACAAAGTAGGAGAGGCCTGGCTTAAGACCTGAGTATTTTAGCTGGCTGCAAGGTTTCAACAATCCTGGTGTCTCATTCCGGGGATGTAATAGGTGTGCTCTGTTTTCCTATAGGCATAACAAATCTGGTGTGCTGTCCTGTGCTTTGCGCTTTAACAGGGGCATTGATAAATGGGCACATGCCAAGGGGTGACAGGAGGAGAGTGGTGGAATGGTAGAATGAGGAGTCAAGTCACTTCCCTGACTGACAGACAGGGTAGGAGAGAAAAACCCTAGGAAGGATATAGTCACTGTCTATCGAGTATATCAGGGACTTTCTTATACAGTATGGATGAGACTACTGAGTAGTTGTAGACCATTAGAAGTTCTAAGGAAGAAAGTATGTCTGTCAAAATAAGAGCTGTCTAAAAATATAACAAAGTTTCCTCACAAAGAAGTCTACTTACTGTCATGAAAAATGTTCCAGCCATTTATACTAAATCACCTCATCTCATGGTTGCAGCTGGCTAGCAGTCTGTCAGGCCTTATAGTAGCAGTAACATGTGTGGAGACTGGTAGGTGGAACAAGACAGTCTGTAAGACAGTGCTTTTCCAACTCATCTGAATATGAAGATTTAATTTTAATATCTTTCAAAATTAATCTTGAAAATATTTACATATATTTCAAAATTATATATAGGCATGAAACATTATTTATTCAGGCTTAAAATAGTGCTTGACATGGGTATGGATTTGCAGGTCTCCTCAAATGAAGTTAAGAGCTTTCTAAAGTTGTAAAGTCTGTAGGTTGGCATCCTCTGCCCTGAAGTCTCTTCTGTGTAGAGGAAAAAGTTCTGTGATATTATGATGCAGGTATTTGAGATATTTTGGTGGCATGTGGACTCTGAAACATAAAATGGGGGTTTTGAAATGTGTTGTTTTGGCAAAACTGGGCAAACTCTTACCCAAAAGAAATTGAACAGAAACTTTGAGTGTATTCAGTGTGGCTGTAAAGCAGTACCTTTCTTTTTCTAAACAATGATTTTAAAAACTTCTGTATCTAAGAGCCTCCATCAAAGACATAATTTTTTAATGAAACCTATTTCTTCCAGGGATTTCATCATTACTCTGAATGTGTTGGGTTGTGCCCCAACATAAACATATACAGGACAGAAGCTTATGAATCTCCAATATGATAATATATAGTAAACCAAACAGAAACTTAATTCATAGCATCAGTGATATTAAACACATCCAGAGAAGTGCACTTCCATTTATCACCTGAGAAGGGAACAGAACTTGTAGACCTTGGATTCTGTCCTAGAACTTGGAAACTCTACAACTTGCTTTGTTACTCGTTTTCTCTTCCTTGCTTTCCATGGGCAGTGTCCAAAGAATAACCACTTCCTTCTTCCTACATCTTCCCTCTTCCGCTCCCTTATCCCCATGTTTTGTGTTCCTTTTCTGCTCATTTAGTCTATTTTTTCTTTCTCTCCCTCCCATATCCTGCTGTCTTCTAATATCCTTCCTCATTGCCTTAATGAAAACCTGACTCTTAACTGGGGACACTCCTTCCCCTGAAGTTACCTGTAATGGTAGCTACTTACTATCTCAAACGCTAATTGTCAAGGTTGGATGCTCCTGAAGTGCCAGCCTTCCTTCTTGTTGCCACTTCCAGATTGCGTCAGCCCCCCGCTTGTGGAAACGTGGACTTCTTTGAGATTTGTACAATCTGGCTGTTTCCCCATTTTCCTTTTGTTTGATTAACTTCTAGCAGCCTCCCACCCATTCCACCCTATTCTGTTGAAGAATAGAACACATGATTCACAGGCTTCTTTTTGAAGATTCTTGACTCTATTCAAATGAACTCTGTTCAGCATTCATTCTTTTGAAGAACAAAATTGAAACCATCAGTTGAGAACTGCTTTAGCTACTACCTACCTGGTGCTCATCTTCTCTCTTTCCTTTTTCAGTAGGGTGGGGTCTCTCTTCCCCTTGTGATCTGAATTTTATCTCCTACATTTTCTCCAGCACCTTTTTTGAAATGTTCTCAGGCTGTTTATCTTCTCAGTGGCATCTAACACTGGTGACCACTCCCCTTCTTAAAACTCTCTTTTCTAAGAGCCCATGATTCCACTCTTCTGGTTTTCCTCTTTAGTTTTTGGTTTTTTTCTAAGACTCCTTTGCCAGCTTATCCCTTTTACCCGACCTTTAAATGTAGCGGGTCCTTGAGACTTGGCTCATTCCTCTCTTCATACCGTACTTCTTCCTTAGGCAATTTTAGCTATACCCATGACTTAAACTACCATCTCTGTATTAATAACTCCTCAGTTTTTAAAGGCCAGACCTTTATTCTAATATTTTTGACCTTTATTGGATGTTTCTCAGCTACATCAATACATTTCCAAAACTGAACTCAGGAATTCTAACCTTTACTTCTGCCTGCCACCAAAAAAAAAAAAGAATGACCCAGCTTTCCTCCAGTGTTGCCTGTTTCAGTGGTTAACATTACAGTCGGCCACATCATACAGGCCTGAAACCTAGAGTCATTCTTGACATTTCTCTCCCACACTCAAACAGTATCCAAGCATTAGTCCTTTTGACTACTAAGTCCCTCCTATAGATCTCAAATTTGTTCACTTTTACCATTTGTAATGTTACTCCTCTAAACCAGCCACCACCATCTCTTCTCTAATAGTCTCCTAATTGGTCTTTTGTCTACTCTTATCCTTTATAATTTGTTGTCCACACTATAGCCAGAATGATCTTATACAAATTTAATGGCACCCTCCTACTTAAAAGTCTTCAATGTATCTTTTTGAATTGGTGTTTTTATTTTTTTTTTGATAAATACTGAATAGTGGCATTATTATATCTCATGGTATTTCTATTTTTAATTTTTTGAGGAACCTCTGTACTGTTTTTTATAGGGGCTGCACCAACTTCTATTCCTAGCAATAGTGCATGAGCATTCCCTTTTCTCCATATCCTCACAAGTACTTGTTATTTCTTGATACTAGCCATTCTGACTGGTGTGAGGTATTATCTCATTGTGGTTTTGATTTGCATTTTCCTAATGGATTCATTGAGCATCTTTTCATGTGGCTGTTGGCCATCTATATATCTTCTTTGCAAAAGTATCTGTTTAGGTCCTCTGTTTATATTTTAATCTCTTTTAATCTTCTTTTTAAAAAATCATCTTTTAATCCTCTATTTTTTACTTGGGATTGGATTTTTTTGTTGTTGAGTGGTGTAAGTTCTTTATATATTTTGGACATTAACTCCTTGCAAAAAATAGCCCACTAATTTGAAAAGATATATGCACCCCTATGTTTAGTGCAGTATTATTTTCAATAGCTAAGATATGGAAGCAACCCAAGTGTCCTTTGATAGATGAATGGTTAAAGATATACATAAATGCAATGGACTCATTCATATAAAAAAATCTTGCCATTTCCAACAACATCGATGGATCTAGAAGGTATTATGCTAAGTGAAATAAATCAGGCTGAGAAGAGAAATAATGATTTCTCATTATTTAAATGAAATGATGAAAATGAAATTATATGATTTCATTTATATCTGGAATCTAAAAAACAAACTCTTTAAAAACAAACAACAAATTGGTTATTTCCAGAGAAATGGGTGGGGGAGACAGATGAAATAGATTAAAAGGATTAAGAGGTGCAAACTTCAAGTTACAAAATAGATAATTCATGGAGATGAAAAATACAGCTTAAGAAATAGTTAATAAGATTGTGATAATGTTGTATGGTGACTACACTTAGTGTGTGAACCCTGAGTAATGTATAGCATTGTGGAATCAATATGTTGTACTCCTGAAACTAATATAACATTATACATCAATTTTACTTTAAAAAAGAAAAAACAGAGTCCTCAATAGTTTCCTATGACTTTTGGGATAAAAAGACAAGAATCTTTAATGTAGCCTATGAAAGCCCCTATGATTTGGCCCCTGCTGCATCATTGTGTTGCCCAGCCACTTCTGGTACGAAACTGCTCCCCCAGGTGTCTGTTCTTTAACTTCGCTGGCTGTTTTTTAGTTCTTCATATTCACCATTCTGCTTCCTATCTTTGCAAACGCAGCACTTTACATCTCTTCCTCCTTTATTTAGCTAACTGCTGCATAACCTTTAGATTTCAATTTAAATGAAAAGAAGCATTCTTAAACATACCATGACCGCCATCATCCCCCCACTCCAGTCACACTATGTAGGTATACAGGTCTCATTGTTTTCTTTTGATACTTACCATAATTATAATTAATTACTTAATAATTAGAGTTCATCTTTCTTTCTACAGTATAAGTCCCTGAAGCTCAAAACAGAGATTGTCAAACACTGCCTTACCTCAAACTTAAACAATGCTTTAAACTTAGTATGTGCTAAATACATAAATAGTTCATGTTTTCCTATAGTGATTAACATTAAGGCTTCAGACGAAAGGAAGCTTTGTAGGCTTGTTTTTTGGGCAGCAACAAGAAGGGCGCTAAGGAGACAGAGCTTCATTCCAAATCAAGGTGTGGTAGAGATGAGAGATCTCAAGGATGGTTACTATAGAAGAGGTAGATATGTCAAGTTCCAGACTCCTGTGGTAGAGAATGAATGATTAGATCAGAGGACACAGCTTAAATGTCCAAAACAAGGGAATGAATCAGTAGTTTATTGTATGTACATTCTTATTTTTTTAAAAACCACTATGCAGTTACTAAAAATCATACTTTTGAAGCATAAAAACACAGAAAAATACTAGTGAAAAATACAAGCTTAAGTTGGTAAAGCAGTTATATATAGGGAGTTATATATCCAAAAAAAAAGTAGGAATATCTAAGGGAAGGGAGTAATGATCAAAACAGGCAACTGATGCCAAGAAATCAAGCAGAGTCCATCTGATTTAATGATAAAATGGTCATTTGTAACTTTATCAGGAACACTTAAGGAATACAGTGAGTTAGAAGTCAGATTATAGCATACTTATATAGTATTTATAAGAAAATTGATGCAGCAAATAGAATACTTTTAATTCATTTGTTTACTTAACATTTGTTGTGTTGCCCATTATAATCACTCTGCTGGGCTTGCTGGGCTTTGAGGATATAGTGAAAGATAGAACAGATCTGTATCCTATCCTCATGAACCTAGGATTTTGTTGTTGCTGTGAAGAGAAGAGAGGATTGTTACCTACTGAAGGGGTTGTGGAGTTGTGAGAGGGTTGTTATTTAAAGGTTTGAACATATTTAAGTGCCGAATGGGAAAGGGATGATAGAGGAGAGTTAATGGTACAGAAGACAGAGAGAGATTAAAGCCTGAAATGGTATATTAATATGGGATCTTTCAACAGAGTTGAAAGAAATAGCCCTAGATGAAAGAGGGGACTCTGTGCATTATAACATGAGGAAGAAGTGGATTCAGATGGAGCCAAGTTTAGAAGTTTGGTGGCAAGAAGTTGAGGGAATTCTGATGTATTCTATTTTGCCTTTAAAGGAGTAGACAAAACTGAGACCAAGGATAAGGTAGTAGCAGTTTGAGAGGAACGTGGATATTTGAAATAGCTGCTGTGGGGAATGGAGGAAGGTGCTATCAGGGGAAGGAACTAGCTGGGAGTACTAAAGGCCCATTTAAGGTTCCTGACCTTGAATTTACAGTGACACCAATCTGTGAAACTTAGAATCTTCTCTAATAGCATTCCATGGGCTAAATACTGGGATAGCAAAGGGATAGTGTTCAGTAGTTCAGAGCCTAGCACGGAATACTCAGTAAGTGTTTGTGGATCAGGAGAAAGTGAGGGGGTTTGTGAACTGGTTGTGTCAAGTGTTCCAGAAAGCTTAGAGAAAGAGCTTGGTGATCAGAGAATAGAATGCCTGAATTTATGTTTTTAGAGGTAGAATATTTCTGAATATGATCATGAGAGTAGAAAAGGAGGTCATTTGGAGGTAGGAAAGACAGATGTGCAGTGAGGTCACTAAAGGCTGATGCTGATCTTGGGATGGAGAGGAACACTGAACTGAATGCTGCATAATTCAGTGACTAAGACAGAGTGGCAAGGGGACACAGGGTGGTGAATGGAATAATCTGAGTCTCGGAGGAGAGCAGAGCTTTTTGCATCAGGATAGCGACCCCCACCCAACAGGACTGCCTGGAGTCTAACCTTATTGGGAAGAGTTGAAGAGAGGCAAGGTCCTTTAGGGAGCCAGATTTCCGTTAAGCCCAGAAGAGAAAAAAACATTCATAGAAGAGGTGGAGGACATAGAGAACTTTATTGACCAAGGAATGGTGGAAAAGTTTGTACAGAGAAGCAGTAGGAGTCCTTAAAGGAAGCACAAAATAAGGAGGTAGAATATGGGAGAAGACAGATGATGAGAAGCTTATTAAATGCTGTCCTTGGGTTGTTCTTAATGTGAATGGTAGTTTTTTTTTTAATTTTTTATTATTTATGATAGTCACAGAGAGAGAGAGAGAGAGGCAGAGACACAGGCAGAGGGAGAAGCAGGCTCCATGCACCGGGAGCCCGATGTGGGATTTGATCCCGGGTCTCCAGGATCGCGCCCTGGGCCAAAGGCAGGCGCCAAACCGCTGCGCCACCCAGGGATCCCGTGAATGGTAGTTTTAAGTTTCTTTCTTACACAGTCATTGGGGAAGACAACATAAAATAACAAGGTTGCTTGAAGTTGTCCCATTGCAAGTTGTAAGTGGACCCAAACCAAAAAAGAACCCAAACTGCCCACAAAAGTAGAATGGAATAAAATAGTATCCCATGAGAAAAACAGCATTTCTTTTTTTAAAAAATATATTTTATTTAAATTCAATTTGCCAACATACAACATCCAGTGCTCATCACATCACGTGCCCCCTGAGTGCCCATCACCCAGTTACCCTGTGCCTACCTACCTCCCCTTCTGCAGCCCTTTGTTTGTTTCCCAGAGTTAGGAGTCTCTCATGGTTTTTCTGAAAAACAGTATTTCAGTGTAGTAAAAGAATCAATAAAGTGAAATAGGGGATAAAGGCAAAATTAAATCCTTAGATATGCCATTTAACTAACTTGTATTAAAGTATTCCAGATTCTAATTTAAGAATTAATTATCCCTAGGCAAATTGTCACTAATATTATTTGGGCTTATCCTGTTTTTTTTATATGCTTACTTTAGAAAATAACTCATTTCAGTGCTATGAATCTTCTGTAGTAAATGAAAACTATCCAGAATCTTAAAATCATATTTATATAAATTTAATATGCATCTGAAGAGAAAGCACATAGAAAGTACATAATTGTCTTTATAGAAATTTAAAGTGTTTTTTACAGTGAATTGTTTGTCTCTGAGTCCTGTAAAGCTCAAAGTTATCTTTGGAATGTGTGACATCATTTTTGATGTTTTCCTTGTAGTTATTCTTTCAAAATCTGCCATATCTTAGAATAATAAATGTGGGACCAGATAGCAAGTCACCTGTTTGTTTACACTGGGCGAGGGGTTGGAAGGATGATAAAGACATTCGTACATCTTGGGCAGTAAATGTTTCTTAAAGGAATGATCTTACATACTCAATTCCTGAATAATTTACTGTCTTGAAAAAAATCCAAAAATCTTAATGGTATCATTCAGTTTGCTTGAGTACCTTTTAGTGGCAAAGCAGAGAAATGAAATGTAGTGAACTTTTATAAATGAATATACCTAAATAGTGTAGTGTTTTTAAGTCAGTCCATTCGTTCTATCAAAAAACACTTTATTGCAGAAACTCAAAGTTACACAGCTAGATTGAGTAAAGTAAAGGAGTCCTGCCACTAACAAATCACAGCATTTCATTTGTTCATGTTCTCTTCTAGTCCAGGTCATACAGATGCTTCTCCTGTGCTGTCACTACCGACTTGTAATTCTGTTCTCCTTTTCCCTCTTAGTATTGTAGGTGTGTCTTTGTATTAGTCATTTTGTGTGATTGTCTCTTACAATAATTTCTAATCATGTAGTTTTGAAATGTATGTTTTAATCTTACCTGCATCTAAATTTTTTCCACACTATGTCAAGAAACCGCAAAACAAAACAAAAACAAACAAACAAAAAAACAAAAACCGCAAAACAGGGAACCCTGGGTGGTGCAGCGGTTTGGCGCCTGCCTTTGGCCCAGGGTGCGATCCTGGAGACCCGGGATCGAATCCCACGTCGGGCTCCCGGTGCATGGAGCCTGCTTCTCCCTCTGCCTGTGTCTCTGCCTCTCTCTCTCTCTTTGTGACTATCATAAATAAATAAAAAAAATTAAAAAACCACAAAACAATAAAAGTTAACATTAAGTCCACCTTAACTCATTACTTTAGGTTTATAACCTTAAGACCCAAAGTTATGGTGGTGGGTATATGTGCCTGGAGAAATATACAAATACCCCTTCCCTTTTTGCCTGTGGTTAGAAATAGCCTTTATGTCTGTTTCCTTCAAAGATCCTCTAAAAAGACATCGTTTCAACCAGTGTGATTTATGTTTTTTTGGCAATTTAGTCCAACTGGAAGTTTGTACTAATTATGACTTTATTTAAAAAAAAATGTTTAGTGGTACTTTGTTGCCAGTATATTTGGAAGGTCCTAGAATTGAACAAAAGAAAAACATTAAAATAGATTGAGATGATAACCATACATTTTATGTCGTTATGCCTGAGATTTTTTTTTTTGAGTAATTGTTTTTAGTTGTTTTATTACTGTTAATGATAACAGGATTGTCTTGGCAGTGTTTTTTTACCATTTGGAAAGGCTTAGTATTCTTCAGAAGCACTATTGTAATGAAACAAGTAAGGTATTCTTTGGTCCTACATTAGGTACCACAATAGCTGGAGCAACTCATTTGAGCTATTTTTAAATGTGTTTTCATAAGCAGTATTCATAGTTCCCTGTTCCAAGTTTTAAACAATATTTAATATGTCAGTCATTTGCTTAGAAACTTTTTTAGAAAATGTATTACAAAATGATAGACAAAAACATTAATCGATGATGGTTTAATAAATAAGAGTGTGCAATTAGTGAATCTTTAAAAGACTGTTCTCCCATGGATGATTATTTTTGCAGAATTGAATATGTTAAGGCTTTAATTTTATACTTATCGCTAGATCATTATAACTAATTATTTTGACCACTTATTCAAATAAAAAACCTCCAAGTCTGAATATTTATAGTGAAGAATGAGTTTGGGGGAAGGAAAATAATTATATGGCTCTGTCTCTCTGCTATTTTATTCTGCCTGCCATCAGAGTACAAAAATATACATTCACATCGTCTGTTTGTTGTATCATATTCTTGGATCATACAGATTTAGTTACAATACACATACAGGTCACCAGTGTTAAAAGACTGAAAAGAATGAGAGCTACAAATGAGGACAGATGAGCTATGCATTATGTAATGATAAAACAGGTGTTTGGGAAGATAAACAGTGTTCAGAAGCAGAGAAGATTTAAATACTTTTGCATCTCTAATTACTTTATTCTGGTTATTAGACAAAAAGCAAATAGCTTTGAAATGAAATCTAAACTTTCTGTAGTGCAATTGAAATACAGAATATTGAATAGCTCTAATTCTAACTTTGTTTCCTTTTTTCTTTCAGAGAAGCAAACTTTATGCATGGGAGAAAAAAGGAAACTTCTTAAAGAAACTTCATGCCTAGTGACATTTTATAAAATTAATTCTGTCCCTATCATGGTGCTTTTGATAGCACTATAGGATTGGTTAGCATTAGTTGTCAACTGTTTTGCATGTGCTTCTCAGAATCACACATACAAAGCTGAGCAGTCTAGGGGATGAGGATGCTAACATATTATCTATTTTTGTTTATAGGACGGTGAACTTTGACATAATAAAATACTTGTATGATTTCTTGTGAAAACAAGCTTCAAAGCCATATGGACACTGTGACAATGACTAAGCCAAGCTGTGTTCATCCAACTACTTAGCTGGCCAGGGAGAGGAGTTCTTTGGCTCTATTGGATTTGTCCAGACAGGTGCTGGCCCAGCATGGAATCTGATGAAAACACTCTGATTGGTCTGGGTGGATGTGAGCAGAAGACTATTTACCAGGGACCCTGGAGTATTTGGAAGCAACGTGTTAATTATAAACAGCAGGGTTTGAGCACAATCTGTTCTACTCTTAATGATGTTATCTTAACACTGAAATTGCCTGAAACCCATTTACTTAGGACTACATTTTGCTCTGTGAACTATCCCCTGCGCTTTGAACGTGCCAGCAGCCCTTGTATATAAGCCCAGTCTTTTCACTTCCTCTCCACAGGAGCCTCTGCAGTTGCTTGCCAAAGCAGATTTTCCTAAGGCCACCGTTTTAAAAGATCATAGTTGCAAAATATAATAAATAGAAGTTTTTTTTAAATCCACGCTTGTATATGCTTATCCTTCACCCTGAGTTTCTCAAAAAGCACAAGGTAGTTTGATCAGATATAGGCCAGCTTTCCATCTCTAAGCCTGCTTAGAATCTGCAATATGCCTGTGTATGGTTTTTCTGGTCACTCTTGCAATTAACCACCCAACCTAGCTTTTTAATCTGCATGATGGTTTTCTTTTCTTTTTTAAATCATTGGTCTTTAAGAGTTCCACAATAAAATGTTTTCTTATATCAGTTATGGACCTTGGGTCTGGTTTTCTTATTTGTTCATATTTTTGAAGAAGCTTTCCATTAGCAGTTGAATACTTGAAAATTGTTCTGAACAGATTTAAAGTGCTTAATTATAGAGCCTAGTTTACATTTCAGGGACATTTTATTCTTTCATTTGTTTTTTGAAGAAAAATTCTCATAATAGGCACGACCAGATAAACTTTCATGTACTTATTGTCTGCCACATTCTAGATAAAAAAAAATAAGCAGTTGTGTTCTTGAATTTGTTTAGGGGTAATGAGAGGGGCAGAAGGAATGGGCTTCCTGTTGGCCTTCCAAAGGATGACATCCACCCTGCCCTGCATCTCTTGCCCCACAGAAGATGGTGAAATTTTGTGTTCCAGGAGATGTTTGGAGAAACGAGGACCAGGGGAAGGGCATGTACATTGCCAATTCAGGCTTGGTTTCATGCGCATAGAAATCCAGGTATCGGGATGCCTGGGTGGCTCAGTGGTTGAGTGTCTGCCTTTGGCCCAGGGCGTGATCCTGGAGTCCCAGGATCGAGTCCCACATCAGGCTCCCTGCATGGAGCCTGCTTCTCCCTCTGCCTGTGTCTCTGCCTCTCTCTCTGTGTCTCTCATGAATAAATGAATAAAGTCTTTAACAACAACAACAAAAAAATCCAGGTATCATTAAAGTAGAAAGCAACATGGGTAGCTGATTCAAGGAGGAGCAATGCCACCTGGGGGAGTCTTCACCTCATAGTTAGCTGTAGAGTCGCAGGTCTGCTGTGCAGCCTTCTTAGATAGGCTGGGACCAATCTGCATTTTGAGAGAACTGTGGGATGTCACAGGGGAAAGGGATTGTAAAATAGGGCACTGAGGTGAAGGATAAAAAGGAGGCAAAGTACACTTCCAGGAATGTGAGTGACTCCTCACTGCTGGCTACCTGTCCCCTGTCCAGCACCTTGCCTGTCCTGTCCAGCCCTATATGTGGCTTCCCTACAAAGACCTTGTAACCAGAATTTCCTTGCTCCTGACTGGACCATAGGAACTTCTGTTTGTTAATTACTTTCTAATGGATTGCTAAATGACTCACTAATTTGATTAATTTATTTAAATGAAGGCTAACAGAGCTAAATATGGATATTAGCATTTTAAGAAGGGTCATCTGCAAATAAATTCTGTAATGGGAAGATACGAATCTCCAATTACAAGAAGGAATCTAATGATGAGAATTATGCTGGCTGATGGGCCAGATATTTGCATTAAGAGAAGAGGAGGTGCCTTGGGAATAGAAATTGGTGCAGCCACTATGGAAGACAGTGCGGAGTTTCCTCAAATTAAAAATGGAACCACCATATGATCCAGCAACTCTATTTCTGGGTATTTATCTGAAGAAAATGAAAAACTAATTTGAAAAGATATATATGTCACTAGGTTCACTGCAGCATTATTTACAGAAGTCAGGATATGGAAGCAACCTAAGGGTCCATCAATAGATCAATATATAAAGAAGATGTGGTACATAGATGCAATGAAATACTACTTAGTCATAAAAAGGGATGAAATCTTGTTATTTGCAGCTGTGTGGATGGACTTTGAGGGTTTTACACTAAATGAAATAAGTCAGAGCAAGACAAATACTCTGATTTCACTTACATGTGAAGTTAAAAAAAAGAAAAACCAAATGCCTAGATACAGAGAGCAGACTGATGCCTGCCACAAGGGAAGGAAGGGCATTGAGGTGGTGGGGGCGTGGGGTAGGAGGTGAAATGGATGAAGAGAGAGTCGAGGTACAAACTTCCAGGTGTAAAATAAGTTGTGGAAATGTATTATGTAGCATGGTAAATATTGTGTTGAGTATTTAAAAGTTGCAAAGAGAGTAAATCTTAAAAGTTCTCATCACAAGAAAAGAATTTAACTTTCTTCAACCCTAGTTTTAATATACACTTTATAAACATCTTCGGGGTGGCCTGGGTGGCTCAGATCATGATTTTAGTCATGTCATGATCTCAGGGTCCTGGGATCGAGCCCTGCCTTGACCGTCCCACTCAGCAAGGGGAGTCTGCTTGAGATTCTTTCCATTTCTGTCTCTCTCTCCTGCCTCCTCCTCCACCCCTCCCCAGCTCATATGCTTGTGCTCTTTATCTCTCTCAAAATAAATAAAATCTCTAAACATTTTAATTTCTAACACCAAACATGGCAAAATATGTGAAATATACTATGTTGGAATTTATCAGGAAATCATTTTGTTTTCTATATAATTAGAACAATGTTATGGTGCATCATTTGTAAAAAGAGAGGAGCACTTAAATTATGCTCCACAAGTGTTCTGCCTAGATCTAAAAATGATTTAGGCGGTAGGAGAAGAAAGTTAACCATGCTGTGGGGTTTTAGATTTTTATATATATATATATATAAAGTTAGTTATCATGACTCAGGTATATACCTAGTTAGGTGAAGATCCTGTACCCTCTTCCCTCTTACTTTCAAGTTAGTTTCAATTCCTGAATTGGTCTTCATTGCTGAAGCAATTCCTTTTCAAGAACTCTGGGAGGGATTCTGACCTAACAAGCCGCTGCTCATGAAGCCCTGAAGTCAGAAGGGGGTCAGGGCTCCAGGGCGGCAGTCAAGAGTTGGGGCTCTGGAGTCAGACTGCCCTGGATGGAAGACCAGCTGTATCTCTACAAGCTGTGCGACCTTGGGCGGGTTGAATCTGTGCATCTGTTTTTGCACCTGTATAGAGGAGAGTAGAACTTACTTCCTGGAATAGTTCAGAAGATTAAATAAGTTGATATATCTGAGGCAGTATAATTCTCAACTGGGGGCAGTTTCTCCCACCAGGGGATATTTAGCGATTTCTGGAAATATCTTTGGTTGTCACGACTGTGGGATGTGTGAAGGGATGGGTGCTGTGCTGCTACCATCTTATATGCCTCCCCACATCAGAATTATCTGGTTCAAAATGTCAGTGGTGCTGAGGCTGAGAAACCCTGATCTAAGCAAGGTACCCAGCATAGTAAGTGCTCAGTAAATGTTAACTATTGAGGATATGAAATATTTGTGGCCCAGAAAGCAGGTAAGTGAGGGAAGGTAGCAACGTTCCAACTAAAAAGGAAAGAGGTCCTCTTACCTAACCATACCTAAGGAAAACATATCTCTTGTTTGAGATTTTGGGATTATTCAAATCGACATAGTACCTTGGAATTTTATTTTTAAAACTGAAGGATTATCTACTGGGTTCTAGGTCACATGCAGATTTCATTACTTATTTTTCAGAATTTTGTCCAATAGTGAAAAGCATGTGCTGAGAGTGATCAAATCAGAGAAAAAGTGACACACTGTTTTCCCTCAAGGTGTGATGGTTGAGCAATTAGTGGTGTACCTCCAATGGATTTAGTTAACTGACAGCTGTTTAATTAAGATGGTCTGGAGCATGGAAAGCTTGGGCTTAAGAAGCAGCTTCTGTCGTCCCTTCAAGGTGTGTACTACTGCTTGTACTATGCAGAGAAAAGCAATGCACCAAGTCCAGGGATAGTGCATCCCTTATCGCACTAAGTACTGTCTCTAAAATAGTAGGTGGAATGCAGCAGCTGCCCCCACATGTGCAATTAGGGTTGTTGTCATAGTGTCCTCTGCTACCTGAAGACTCACACTATTGTGTATCATGATTGCATGTTATGCCTTTAGCCATGAGCAAAGACTTGGAAGTAATTAGACCAGGGGTTGATATTATTCAGCTTCATCCCCTACATTTTGAAAGCTTCATCTGCTACAAAGTGGGACTGTCTATCATATGTAGATATTTTAGATAATTTTGCATGTAATTTCAGTCTGCTGACACATTTTGCTTTCAAAAATGCTTAGTAGAGCTCAAAAAAATATTTCCTATCAAGATACCAACATTCCACTCAAATTTGCTATTAAATGCCCTGAATACACAGTTAGTGTTCATTTTCCAGCAGTGACACATTCATGAAGCACAGTATGAGAAGCAGAAATTTGGTAGAGCAGAGAAAATTATAATCAATTCATTCATTTAACTGCATGTTGCTGCACAGTAATGATGGGAATTTTAGAAGGCATTCAGCTGTTTGAGTAAATAGTGGTAGTTTTGGCATAGGGGAAAGAGTCTGGATTTTAGACACAGTGAAGATTTGCTTGGGTTTTAGATGAACCACAATCCATTTCATTGGTCTTTGAGGGACTTGAGAGTCTAATGGCATTTTCCTTACAAATGTTGAATATTCATCCAAAAAATACTAAGTCCCAGCTGTGTGCCAGGCATTGTGTTGGGGAGGGAGGAGATAGAGCAGTAGTCAAAGGAATCAGATATCTGGCCTGGACAACAAGCGCTCTCAGCATCAGTAGAGCCATTCTATGAGATGAGAAATGTCGGAGGAAGGACTAGATCTGTGGGATGAGGAAGATCATGAGTTCAGTTGTGAACATGTTGCCGCTGAGATGCTTAGTCAAGTGGAAGTGTGAAATAGTTGCATCTAAGAGATCCGAGTGACAGCCAAGTATAAATGTAGAGGTCATCAGAATAGAGGGGGCTATTTAGTGAGGATCTCTTAAAGTTGGATCCTTGACCTGGTGAGGAAGAAACCATCTGGAAATGAGTTAAAGAAAATACATAGAAGGTGGCCACAGCTATTGCTGTTCAGCTCACCACAGAACTGCAAGTTTATTTTTTTTCAAATAACAGATCTCCACTGTTCATATACACCCTTTTCTCTCCAGTATATGAAGCGGCAGCAGAACAGACATGGGCTAAGTCCCATTTAGTATATGATCCCAAAATGAAAAATTAGACCCACTTAGAGTCTTCTGTAGAGAACCATTAGTTCCAAACACATGATTTCATTACTTTTGGCCAACTGTTAAAATAATAGAGGTGTTGCTGTTGCTCAGGTGTGCCCTGGAGTTTCTGAAGCCTCTTTATGTTCACTTCCTCTGGGATGGAAGGTTTAGCCATCCTTGTTCCTGGGACTCATCCAGCCAGAAATGAGGGGAGCCTCAGAGGAACCTCAATATACCAACCCCATAAACATCCAGGAAGAAGGGAGCTAAAATAGAAACCCCTACTACCTTACTACGTCAGTCTTTTTTAAATTGAACAACGTCGACTAACTGAAGTCTTGCCGAGTGGATGGAAAAGACGTGAGAAAGAGCCACATGTCCCGAGGGATAAAACAGGCAGCTGCTATGAATGCCTCTGAATGTATAATTAAGCTAAAGTGACCTACAGAGAAAGGAATTAAGTGGATCTAAGTAATTGCATTATTTTTTTTAGGTTGTGATATAACTAAAAGTTGTAAGGGAGAAATGAAACATGAATCAATGAAAAAGACATTTTCTTAGACTACTAGGGTAGGAAAGCCATAACAGAAGCCCCCAACTGAGGTAGGAATGAAGCTTTGGAACTGTTGAAAGGAAGAGGACACTTGTCCACAGCTCCCTGCAGCATGGGCTGCTGGTTGCCTGAATTTCTTTTATGATCAAAGGTCTGGGTTAAACTGGAAAGAAATTAAGAAGGAAAGAGTGTGAAGAGACCTCCCGAAGAGAAAATGCTTTAGAACATGTTTTTCTTTTTCTTTTTCTTTTTTTTAAGATTTTATTTATTCATTAGAGAGAGTGCCAGGAGTAGAGGGAGGAGCAGAGGGAGTGGGAGAAGCAGATTCCCCACTGAGCAGAGCCAGGACCCTGAGATCAAGACCTGAGCAGGATCCGGGTCTCCAGGATCACAGCCTGGGCTGAAGGCAGGCGCCAAACCCCTGAGCCACCTGGGCTGCCCAAATGCCCATTGTTTTAAGGCCATTCCTGTTACTACACATTTACTTTCTTTCCATTTCAGAAATAGGATTGTATAAAGAATTTCTCCCATATATATAAAAATTCCTTCTAAATGGATCTGAGTGTGGAATATTTGGGTTTTAGTAGCTATTTTTTTTTCCTGGAAATATCCATTCTTCCACCTTTGGTTATATATTTTTTTATTCATATCATGATAAATCCACTTCTGAATCCCACTTGAACGGGGACATGCTTGGAGTTGTGGCTCAAGATGTTGGGCTGGTTTAGGGCACTTGAGTGGCTCAGTCCATTAAGCATCTGCCTGTGGCTCAGGTCATGATCCCAGAGTCCAGGGATCAAGCCCTGTATCGGGCCCCCTGTTCAGCAGGGATCCTGCTTCTCCTCTCTCTGCAGCATCTCCTCGCTCGTGCTCTCTCATAGGTGCTCTCTCTCTCAAATAAATAAAATCTTAAAAAAAAAAAAAAGATATTGGGTTGGTTTGCCTTGGTTTTCTCTTCATTGCAATCGTGACCGATAGTGCTCATTAAGAAGACAGTCATGTGAAGCAGAATAAGTGAAACTGTTGGACCTGTACAGTCGTTACAACTGTAAATATGGTTCCATCATTGTCACACCAGAACTCAGGGCCACCTGAGTGAGGAAGATGAAAGTTATGGGGACTACTGGACACGTACTGTCCTTTGAGATGGAAATTGATTTTTCTTTTCCTCTTTTGATTTTCACTGTTAAAACTGTGTGAGTGTAAGAATAACGACCAACTGGATGTTTATGTGCCTGGCACTGGAATAGATAATTCACATATACCATTGGTTTGGATGAAAAAAAAATGAAACCAATAAGGAACTAAGCCTAGAATGCCTTTTAGGGAAGAAAATACATATGAGCAACTAGGACCCCCAATGGAAAAGAAGCAACAGAAAGGGCAGAGGATGAGACCCTGGGAGGAAGTAAGGCAGCAGAATCATGGCTAAACCCTTCTGCATTAAGCCGTAAGAATTTAGTTTTGCTCCCGAGGATCAGGGCAAAAACACAAAAGGAGTCTTTAAGCTGGGCCACTGTATGGGTGATACAGTCAAAGAGAAGTTTTAAGTTATTGCTTTACAATTCAAGAAGTGACTATTTTGTGGAACCCTTAAATTTCCTGTGACAGCCGCATGCCACAGCCATGTTTTGGGGGAGATTGTCAAAAAGAGGCGGTTTCCTACTAATGGAGTGACACTAGAGTAAATTCCTTTTAAAGGAATTGAAATTTGCATGGACTTTTTGCAAGGCACTTGTATTTATGGCAGGGATTGTTTGAAACATCACACGGTCTTGCCATATCATTGGCAGATCAAGAGGACAACTACTCAAAAGTGGCAGAGTGTATCCACTGATTCCCAGGTGCACTTGGAAAGATTTTACTGTAACCCAGAGAATGAAATATGGGTATGTATCTATAACTACTTTAAAGCTGTTGTTAATCCTGTAGAGAAGGTCAGGAAGCTAAATGCTTCTTAGTAGGGTGGTTTCTTTCAGTAGTAACTTAACAGGTTTTACTCTTTTGGCTGTATGCTATCCTGATTTTTCATGTTGTTTGAATGCAGACTATTTACCTAATGAAACAATGAAGGTTTTATGATTTGAACAACAACAACAACAAAAAAAGTTAGCTGACGTTAGAAATTGGTTAGAAGTGAGCATGAGAATTTAAGGTTCAAACCCCTTCCTTCCCGACAAGGAATTCAAACACATCTTGGTCATGACAAACCCAAGCAAAAAGCATCACATGCTTGTTTGCTCACTTTATCTGTGTGTCTATCTTCTAAAGATTTTATTTGAGAGAGAGAGAGAGAGAGAGCATGAATGGGGAGAGGGGCAGAGGGAGAAGCCGACTGCCCCCTGAGCAGGGAGCCTCATACAGGACCGGATCCCAGGACCCTGAGATCATGACCTGAGCTGAAGGCAGACGCTTAGCTGACTGAGCCACCCTGGCGCCCCAATCTATTTTGAAATTCACTTAGCTTTTGAGCCCTCACTTCTGTTGATAGTAGAAACTAACTGGCCAATTCAAGATTAACTCAGCCTCTTCTAGTTTAAACTCAGCTCCTTGGATTCTTTTCCACCCCCTCCACCCATATTTGTTAGGACCACCCATAGCCTGAATCTGTGCTATTCCTGAACCTATTGTGCAAGTACCGGAATAGCTGAGGACAAAAACTTGCTTTTTTCTACTTGGTGATTCAGCGCATCCTCTGCATTTGGATGTAGAAGATCCTCACGGTCTGTGCCCACTGTCCTCTGTCCCTCTACCTGCCTTTTCCACAGACCTCCTTGTCCCTGATTTTTCAGCTTTGTTCCTTGTGAGTTTCTGATCAACCAGCCAAGCCGTACACCAGTGCCCCTGAGTCTGTCTGTAACCTTATCTGGGGCTCCTTTACTCACTCCTCATGGAGTGGGTTACCACTCAAAACTATCCACTGGGAGGATGTCAACTCACTAGTGTCTTTCACTTCCACTGAGTAGGGCTCTAGTTCAACAACAGTCGATTTTCAACTTGGCACGAACATACAGAGCTTACCCATGCATGCAGCAAAACCAGCCTTTTTCCCTCATCAGTTGATCCTGGGGGGAACCCCCCATGAAGTCATAGGTATGAGCTGCAGGAGAGGCGTTGGTGCCACAGTGGTTCTGGGCCACGTGTTCCTGCAGCTTTCTTATGTTCTCTGGACCTGTTTGAGATTGATCCCCATTGTATCCCTTCCATTTTAAAATGGATAGCTGCGGGTAAATTGGTGGGTCTGTGAGTCTGAAGCGCATTGCAGTGGGTAATCTTGGCCCTGTGACACTTGATGTTTCTTGGTGAGAAGTTCACCTTCTACCAAAGCACTATAGCATCCCAAGAGTTGTTTGCTTGAGCCCTGAAAGGGGCTCTGCTATTGGAGCTTGCCAGAGGCTCCACACAGCATCCTACTCTCTAATCCAGAGGCTCCATGCTGCATCCACACAGATCTCTATTATGGGATGCTGGGTTGTATGGCCCAAGAGACAGGGTTGCTTTTACACAGCCTTGATCTCCAATTCTCTTTCTTGCTCTGCTCCCCATTCAAAAATAGCAGCCCTCCATATCACTGGTAAATGGGTATAGATAGTGTATGTTGCCCCCAGAACCTGAAGAAGTATTGTGTTTCTTTGTTAGCAATTGGAGATACAAGGGTGATAGATTCAAATTTACTTTTTTTTTTTTTAAGGGAGAATGGGGGAGGAAGTGCAGAGGGAAAGAGACTATTAAGCAGACTTCACGCCCAGCACAGACCCTGACATGGGGCTTTATCCCCTGACCCCAAGATCATGACAGCTGAAATCAAGAGTCAGACACTTAACCGACTGAGCCACCCAGGTGCCTCACTTACATTTACTTTGGAAGGGATGTCACATTTTATCCCAGACCACCAGCTGCCTGAAACTTCACTGATGTGGAAGGATTCTGAATCGTCATGAGGATTTCCCATCCAGCACATGGAGGACATGTGTGGTCATACCAAGGCATCCAGCTTCCTTGCAAGTTCTTTCTCAGTTGGCCCAATTAATACCATATCATCCACACAGTAAACCAATATTATGTTTTACATGATATCCAGATGGCTCTGGGCCCTTTGGCTATATTGCAACAGAGAGCAGGATAATTAGCATAATTCTAGAGTAAAACCGTGAATATATATAGTTGTCCCTCATATGTGAATGCAAAGTGCATGTGATACTTCTTCATGATAAATATTGAAAAAAATCTATTTGCTATATCAAAAGCTGCACTTTTAGCTTCTGTTTAGAATGTAGAAAATCAGAACATTCCTAACCTTGTATCTGGAAAAAGTCTGAAAAATTATGACTTCTCTTAAGCCCATCAAATAGCTGAGGTAGCAGAGCAATCAACTAGCTTGAAATCTAAAGAAAGACAGATGGACTTGAAATCAAAGAAAAATGGGACATGAACATTTGTTTACCTGGGTCAGATGCTGGGTGTCATATAAGCTGATAAGAATTCAGCTAAGATTTTTAACAAATTACTAAAGACTGAATGTGGGCTGGTATGAGAATATAGAATTCCTGGGAGATGGCAAACACAAAGACAATTTGCATGCATTCACAGGCTCTTCACCAAGTGTTCGCAAGAAAGATTGGAGGACCAGAGACTGAAGAAATCCTCCTTTACTGTGCAGACCTGGGGCAGGAGAAGCAGGTGCTGTGGAAAGGCATGAAGCCTCTCTCGTGTGTTGCTCTCCTACCTCTTCATGAAAAAAAAGGCATACACCGCTGGCCACTGGAGGAAGGCACCAAGTCCAGTAATCTTTAGGGACACACTGCAGCTAGGGGAAAGAAACAGAAAAAAAATCTGTCTACCATTGGGGGAAATTAGCCAAATCTGTTGTCAAGCTAACCAAGAAAAAGAGAAGACATAAATTACTGTGAGAAAGGACATAACCACTGATTGTACAGCCTTTAAAAGGATAAAAGAGAATACTATAAACAATTCTTTGCCCATAAATTTGATTATTTAAATGAAATGGACCAATTCCTAAAACATAGACTACCGAAACGAGAAGAAATAGAATAGCCATTTCCTTCACTAATGATTCTAATGATTATTTAATGGAGAATTAATACACAATTTCTAGCCTATACAAACTCTTTCAGAAAAGAGAAGACATGAGAATACTTTCAACTCATTTTAGAAGGCCAGCATAACTGACACTAAAACCAAAGGCATAACAAGAAATCTGCAGACCACTATGCCTTAAAAGACAAAAAATTCTTAGCAAAATATTAATGGATCACAGCCAGTAAACATATAAAAATAATTATACATCATGACCAAGTGGAGTTTTTCGAGAAATGCAAGGCTGATTTAACACTCAAAAGTCAATCAATATAATTCATCATGTCAATGGATTAAAGAAAACCACATGACTATTTTAATAGTTGCAGAAAATCATTTGACAAAATTCAACATCCATTGATGACTTAAAAAAACACAACTCCATGTAAATCAGAGAGATTTTTTTGTACTTGAAAAAGGGTACTTGTGAAGAACCTACAGCGAGCATCATACTTAATATTGAAGGATCTAATGCTTTCCCTCAGCATCACAAATAAGGCAAAGATGTGCACTTTCAGTACTCCTATAAAATATACTCTTACCATTCCTATTAAATATAATCCTGATAAATAAACATATGAGAGGTTCCAGCCCATATAATAACAGAGGAAATGGAAATAAAAATCATGCAGATAGAAAAAGAAGAAAATAAAATTATTAGTATTTGCAGAGACCTTTTATGTAAGAAATTCAAAAGCATCTACAAAAAATCTTCTAGGACTCATAAGTGCACTTAGAAGTCAAAAATTCATGTATAACTTTTGACTCCCTAAAAACTTTACTAAATAGCCTACTGTTGACTTGAAGATTTACCAATCACATACACAGTTGAGTAACACCTAATTTGTATGTTATATATATATTATGTGCTATACTCTTACCTTAAATAAGCTAGGGAAAAAGAAAATGTTGTTAAGAAAACCATAAAAAAGAGAAAATACATATACAGAACTGTACTGTATTTATTGAAAACAAATCCACATATAAGTGGACCCATGGAGTTCAGACTTGTGCTGTTCAAGGGCTAACTGTATAATGTGCTCATAAATCGAAAGAATCAACATTGTTAAGATGTCACTCCTCCCCCAAATTTATATGTAAAATCAACGCAATAACGTTCAGTGGGATTTTTTTGCTGTTGTAAAAATTGACAAAGTGGATTATAAAACTTACATGGAAATGTGAAGGAAGTTAAATAAACAAAACAATTTTTTAAAAAGAAAAAATTGGAGAATTTACATGAACAGATTTAAAGTATATATACTTAGTGAATGGAACATAAAAGAGACTCCAGAAATACACATTGTATATATTATAAATACATTATAAATTGATTATAGATAATACCAGTTGATGTTTGACAGAGGTGCCAGGATAATCCGATGGAGAAAGGATAGTCTTTTCAATGATGCTGGAACAATTGGACATCCATACACACACAAAGACGCAAAAAGAACCTTGACACATAACTTGAATCATATATAAAAATTAATTCAAAATGTATTGTAGATCTAAATTTAAAACCTAAACTATAAAACTCTCAAAGGAAACATGTGAGAAAATCTTGGCAATCTTGAGTTAGACAAAGATTTATTGGGATACAAAAATCAC
This sequence comes from Vulpes lagopus, assembly GCF_018345385.1. Classification (NCBI taxonomy): domain Eukaryota; kingdom Metazoa; phylum Chordata; class Mammalia; order Carnivora; family Canidae; genus Vulpes; species Vulpes lagopus. Next base: position 16,114,580 of record NC_054834.1, read on the forward strand.
AGAACACATAAGGAATAAATGATAGAACACATAAGGAATAAATGATAAGTCATTCTTCATCAAAATTAAAATTTTTCTTCAAGGATACTGTTAAGAAAATGAAAAGAAAACTAGCAGACTGGGAGATCATACTGGCAAAAGGAACCAGGCTGGTAACCAGAGTATATAAAGAACTCATGCAATTCAATAATAAAAATAAAACAAACAATCTATTAACAATTTAATGAAAGATTTCAACAAATGCTTTATCAAAAAGTATATTAAGAGGGTAGAAAACACAGGAAAGATACTCAACATCATAAATTTGTGGAAAAATGCATGTTAAAAGCATGGTGAGATACCTCTACACACAGATGAGATTAGCTAAAGATAGCAAACAGACAACAACAAACTGAAAATAACAAGTGCTAGCAAGGCTTCAGAGCGACCAGAAGGGATTCTCGTGTTGTTGATGTTGGTGGGAATGCCATATGGCACAGCTACTTAGGAAAACACTTCGCCAGTTTTGTAAAAAGTTAATACACTCACCATACAATCCAGCAGTTCCTAAGATTCTATTCAAGAGAGATGAAAATCTTCACCCAACAAAAATGAAACAAAAGAAACCAAAAGTTTATAATGGTTTTATTCATAATAGCAAAATAAAAGGCAAAAATCAAGAGGGGAAAAGAAAATGCTAGGTTTTTATTTCCCATTTAAAAAAAATTCTGCTACAATTTCAACAGCCTTGAAAGGAAGATACTCTTCTTCCTTCTAATCAAGGAAGAAACCAAGGCTTTGGAGGGGTTACGAGGTTATTTCCTCTAAACTGAGATCAAGAGGTACAAACCTCAGTTGTAGGATAAATAAGTCATGGAGATGAAAAGTACAGCGTAGGGAATATAGTCAGTTAGTATCGTAATAACGTGGGACGGTGACAGGATAGTGACTGAACTTAACCATGATGAGCATTGAGTAATGTACAAAATTGCGGAGTCAATATATGGCACATCTGAAACTAGTATAAAATTGTATTTTAATTATACTTCAATTAAAAAATGGTAGGGACAGACCTGCAACAGGGGCACCCCCCACCTCTGAAAAAAAAGAAAAAATGTTATTCCAAACATAGCTGGTAAGATGCAGAGCCAGGTTTCAAACCCAAGCCCTACATTATTATTATTCTGGCTATTGTTTTGATAAATCTGGGTTGATCAACATATTTTCAATACCGTGTTCTCTAGAAACTGCATATGTCACAGGTTGAGTCCTTGAGATAAACCTGGGAACCCTAGTTAAAGGGAATGTAGACACGTCAGATGTCAGTTGGGCGGTGGGGGGCTCTTAGTTTACCTTTGCCAAGCGCAGAGTCCGCATATCTGCATGGTGGTGACCTCCAGAGAGCCCAGCGTGTTCGTGGGCTTCAGACTGTTCCTCATTTGAGGGCTTGCCCTTGAGTAGCTCGGGAGGGAATTCAATCAAGAAGCTCCTGTGTGGGGAAGGCATGTCTCCTTCCCGCCGGAAATGCTCTTGGGTCATGGGGTGGGGCTGCCGTGGAGCTGGTGCCCCTGCAAATCAAGCTTAGCTGGGTTTTCAGTCTTGTAAGTCATGAGCAGCGAGTGGGGTTCAGTGGTCACGGGAATCTGTTTTAAATGCTGACAGAGGACGAAAAGGCACGGCTCATAACACGCTGCTTTTAAAATCTATGACTTGTGACATTATTAAGAACACAGCAAGGGTTTGAAAATTATGTCCTGAACATCCCGGCCTTGTATCTGTAAATTCACAAACTAATTGAATGAGAAGAGTCAAGGCATGTCTATATCAAAATTAAGTCTTCTGGGGAAAAAAAGCCTTTCCCAAACTAGTTTTTATAAACCAATACATCTAAAAGTGCGCTGATGAAAATAGAAGCCCAGAGGCCCCTGGGTGGCTCGGTTGGTTAAGCATCTGCCTTTGGCTCAGGATCCTGGGATCAAGCCCCGAATCGGGCTCCCTGCTCCATAAGGAGTCTGCTTGTCCCTCACCCTCTGCCCTCCTCTCCATTCATGCTCTCTCTTTCAAATAAATAAAATAAATAAAATATTAAGCCCATAAAAGGACAGTTCAGTAGCAGCATCCTCAAGGGTGAGGAGTGCTCAGGGGAGACTGGGGCTTAGGTTAGGACTCACGTGAGAACTGGGTCTATAAATGTGCTGCGTGGGACGAATGGAGGATTCAGGATGCTTTACAATTATCTTGGTTGCAAATCAGTGTCGCAAGCAGTAAAATTAAATTATCAGTGGGCAGGAAAGGAGAGTAGATACAGTGGGAAATAACCCATCTAGACAAATAACAGCAAACATGAGCATTTAGATAAAAACAAAGACAGGTGCCCCCATCACAGAGGGTTTCCTCATCTGACACAGAATCCCTTACTTGAAGGATCATCCCACCATGTCCTCAGTAAATTCAGGATGTCGCTTATAGACGGTATATTTATAACCACGTCTACTGAATATTTACTGCTGGGCGCAAGAAGTCCCAGGAAACTGTAATGCCAGGGTGCGTGCTGGATGATGGGGACCGGGTGGTTGACCTTCCCAGCTTCCCACGGGCTGGCACGGTGGCTGTCCAGAAAGCTTATGCTTGGGGCAGAGGTGGGGCTGTGTATGGAGGACATCTAATTAGTCCAGTTGGTTCTATTCCTGCAGAGTTTTCCTCCACCTATTCTCATGTCAGGTGAAGAGGAGACTACATTTCTGGCTCATTGTTTGTTGCAGGATTTTTGAAACGAGGACACTTAGAGTTGGTGTTGGTGCCCACAGAAGCCTGAATGAGACACTGGGGTAAAGCAACCAACTTCACTGAGGACTGGTTTGACAGATCAAGGTGATATGCCCATCTTTGTCAGGTGGCGAGGTCAGGGAACCATTTGATTTTAACAGATGATTTAGGGCTTGTCATGTATTATTACTTTGTGTTGTTCGACGTTATTCTTCCTGTGTCAGGCTTGCCCCTACAGTGGTTAGCCACCTTTGAGATGCCGAGTATCTCTGTAGAAATTCGGAGCTGGAGTCGATTGGGGGTAGAGTTGTCATCAGTTTGTGGACGGGAGCCGAAGCTCTGACCAGGAACGAAATCCTGCAGAGAGCAAAGCTGGAAAGAAGGGAAGGCCCAGGTAGGCGCCAGAGAAATCTGGGTCCCGGAGGCCAGTGAGAATGTCACCTGGAAGGAGAAGGGCTGTCAAATCACAAAGGTCGAGGGGCTGCAGTGACTGGGAGGGTGCTCCCCAGCTGAGGGGCCCTCGGAGGTGCCTCGGCAGACACCCAGGAACGCTGCTCGGAGAGCTCGTCCCTTCTGGGCAGGGCATGTGGGGCGGGCAGCATGCGCCGGGCCGGGAGGCAGCGGCAGGTAGGCCGGACCCAGCTGGGACAAAGCCCGCACTCGGCAGGACGGGGGCCACTGCACGGGCCACACGGTAAACTGAGGAAGGGCGGTCAGGCCCCCTGGGCCCGCCCGGCTGTGAGATGCTCCGTGGCCTGCAGGCAGCGCTGAGGCCCCAGGGCTCTGGCCAGACTCAGGCGCACGGGGGGGGGGGGGGGGGGGGGGGGGGGGGTCCGGGGGTATCAACGTCTTGAATAAAACCCCCCACTCTCAGGCACAGATGCTCCTTAAACAGGGCGCCCCCTGCGCTCAGGGGAGGTGACCCCGTGGGGACCCGCCAGGGCCCTGAGGAGCAGCGAGCGAGGTGTCGGCGGTGTCAGGCCGAGGAGGCCCTGACCCCGAGACCCGGTGGGAGGTTCGAGTCTCCTCCCGCCGCTGGGACGCAGGACCACGTGACCCTCGCCTCCCAGCTCCGCAGGTGAGAGGTCCGGGCGGCTTCCTGGGCTGCCGCCTGCCGCCTGCCACCTGCCGCTGGGCGCCCCTCGTGAGCCCTCGCGGGTCCCCACGCTGGGCCCACCCGGACACCCCAGGATGCCCCCAGCCTCGAGCCGCCTGCAAAGACGCTTTGGAGCCCGGGCCGGTGCCCCTGGGGATTTTGGTGACGGGGATGCCACCCCCACCCCGACCCCCACCCGACCCCCACCCCCACCCCCACCCCCGCGGTCCCTGGGGCCTGCGCCGGGAGGGGCGCTTCTATGGGGGGGGGGGCCGCGGGGCGGGGGCGGGGAGCCCTGCAGGAAGGGGCGGGCAACCGCGGGTCCCGCCGTCCGCCCCGGCCCGGGGTCTGAGGGCAGGTGCATCAGGAGACTCCAAAGGAGCGTGAAAATGGGGCAAGGGAGAGACCGGTACAAAAGGAAAGACCGGTTCGTGGGGAATCAGTGTTTGTAGCTGTTCCGTCCAACACGGCGGCCACGAGTCACCTGTGCCTATTTAAATTTAAATGAATCAAATTCCACAAACCTGCGCCTTCCATCCCTCGGCTGCCCTCCCCGGCGGCGGCGCGCAGTGGCTCCCGCCCAGCGGCGGTTCTGGACGCGGCCCGTGCGGGGCATTTGCATCACCGCCCGGAGTCCCGCGGACAGCGCGGGCCTCTAGCCGTGCGCAGGCCCTAACGCCCCCTAGAACCCAAAGCCCCCGTCCTGGTGGTGCTTCTGCTGGGAGGTCTACGGGAAGCAGGGGCGGCGCTGCTGGCACTTGGTGGGGACCGGGGCCGCCGGACGTGATGCAACCCAAAATTGTCCGGTTTGCAGGCAGACTTTTGAAAGTCCTAAAATCTATTGATTACGACCTAAGCTTAGATCCTGAGTCCAGGGATCCCTGGGTGGCGCAGCGGTTTGGCGCCTGCCTTTGGCCCAGGGCGCGATCCTGGAGACCCGGGATCGAATCCCACATCAGGCTCCCGGTGCATGGAGCCTGCTTCTCCCTCTGCCTGTGTCTCTGCGTCTCTCTCTCTCTCTCTGTGACTATCATAAATAAATAAAAATTAAAAAAAAAAAAAAGATCCTGAGTCCATTTAATGCGTAAGCACAAGCTGCTTCTTACCGTGCACCTAGTTATCCAGGAACACAAAAAGCTAGTCTTCGAAATCTAGTCGCTATTTCAGAAAATCTCTATACTGAGGGATCATTATGCTATTGCGTGGCCAGCACGCTGGCATCAGTTCGCTTCAGATTCACAGGGATTTTACGTGCAGGTGCAATGATCTTACTAAATCATTATAACTTCTGGTATGGCTGGGGAATACTTGACTGAAGGCCTTCTACTTCTTCCTGGAGTCAGGATATTGTATTCGTTTTTAAAAGTTATGAGTAAAGGTTGTATTAGCAACAGATTTTATTATAAGAGAGTCAAAGGGCCATTTGAAAACATTTATGTAGAAGGGGCTTCAGTTTGATAGAAGGGAGAAGAAGCGTCGGGGATGGGCTCCTAACACTCCCCCACCCGCCTTGCACCTGTTCCCTTGCTCCCTGTGCACCCCCCCACACACACACACAACCTCCGGCCCCCCCTCCAGCCCAGCAGACAGGCTCCTGCTTAGACCTCTCTCCCCGCCAGGCCCGGAACACTCCTTCCCGGTGCTTCTTTGCTCTCTTCCCTTAGGTGTCAGCTCAGACATCCCAGCGGCCGTCCCCTGCGCCCCCATCTGCAGTGGCTTCCCACGTCACCGTCACCCCCTGCCCAGGTCTGGTGCTGCCTGTCCCGTCCCCACCGCCTCACCTGGCAGCAGGGACTTTGTCTCCTTCACCCCTACAGCCAACACCCCTAAACCCGACTGCTCAGGCAGTCACCCCCGAAGGAAGGAAAGAAACCTAAGTCCCTTGGAGAACTCGAGGCACTGATAGGTAAGGATTATTTTTTTGAAGGTGGGAAAACCATTTTCTAGAAATGTGAAATGCATAAAGACTTAGGACTTCAGCTGCTGTCAGCTTTCTTCTTTGTTAGATTAGACAACCCCATTTTGCAAGTTGCTTGTTCTCTTTGGGATTTAGCTCACAGATGATAGGGATGCTGCACAGGGAGCTTTGGGTTTTGCCCGGTCGGCCCCAGGAAGAGTTTGACAATCTCCTCACCGCTCGGATCGGGCCGTTCCCTACCGGGGCCTCCGCTCCTCCGCGCGCTGTGCCAACCGGTTGTCACGGCATTAATTAAACTGCAAGAATAAAGGCATTGCATGTCATTTTCTATATTGGATGCCTTCATGTTATGGCCATATCTCCATGGAGAAATCCCGTACATAAAGTGAAAACAAACGCCTGGTAACTTCACAAAAGCTCAATTGGGGTATTGTTAAGAGGAGAAATTGCAGCCTACTGAATGTGAACTCTGCCGCCTGGATATATTTTGTAAATGTCTAGAGAAATATGAGTGGATCACAGTCTTTATTTTCTAAAACGTATTTGCACTTCCTTCCCCCAAAAACATCTGTGGCAATTTAAAGATGGTCACACCACTTCGTGGATATGATCCTCCGGATTCCTGTACCCCAGTGATAGACTATTAACTGCTGTGACATCAGAAAAATATACTGTCCGAGACTTTCATGCATATGGAAAAAACTTGAGATATATTTTGGAGGTTCCCAGATATACATACACACCTTGTCAGGCATGCTGCATTTTAAGAAATATGGCTTTTAGTAACAGCAGCATAATGAAATATAAAATAAAGTGCAAAAACCATGGCCTTGCTGTTCCCCAGCAGAAGAATAAAAGACTTTGGAAAGATAAGGCTTTATCTCCACATTCCAAAGGTCAACTAACTCACTGAGCTTCTGTTAAACTACCATTGGCAAAAATTCCACAGAAGCCCTCTGGAAGCTTCCTCCAGAAAGAAACTGTGGACAGGGTTAGCAAAACACATAGTCCGCCCCTCGTTAACCTGAGGGCACAAGGGCAGCGTGAGAGCCTGGAAGGCAGGAGAGGAGTGGGACCCTGAAGCATAGACAAGACTAGTGCTCCTTGCACTGTCGCCACGTGTCCACCAAGACATAGGGTAGGAATTAAGTGTTCGGAATTTTTATCACAGTTGGAAAAAGTAACCACATTAACCTTGAACCCAATAGTAATATATTTTATTTATTAACTCAACTATTATGTGTGTGTTTTTAAATTTTATTTTTCTAGTAATTGATTTTTATTGTAACGTTTAAAAATATTAGTCCACTGCAGGTTGTAATTAAAAATCCTTCACTGCACGGGCAACTGGGTGGCACAGTCAGTGGAGCATTTGACTCTTGGTTTCGGCTCAGGTTGTGAACTCAGCATTGTGAGATGGAGCCCCATGTGGGGTTCTTTGCTCAGCGTGGAGTCTGCTTGAGATTCTCTCCCTCTGCCCCTCCCACTGGTTCTCTCTCTCTCTCTCTCTCTCTCTCTCAAATAAATGACTGAATCTGTAAAACAAAATCCTCACTGTAGATAATTTTAGAAGCACTGGTCAAAATCGATCTTGAATGTAAACAACTCCGTTGCCAAGGAGCGCACTCTTAGCAGAACTGAATTTAGAGCACTTGGAAGTACAGGTTGTTCTCGGGTTGTGTATTAAATGCATCCTGGAAAGTCTGAGTTATCAGTTGGGAGGTCAGATTATTTCTAAGTTAGCTAACTACCTTGGTTATGTGATTAATTCACTCATTTAACATATATGTATTGTTAAATATTCTAGATGCTTAGAATACATGAATGAATACATAGAGTGAATAAAACAGCAAAAAAAAATGGAGGTGACATTCTAGTGGAAGGAGATGAATAGTAAACAATAAGCAGAATGAGCAAGTAAAGTACACAAATGTAGAGCAGTAAATCAGTGATAGAAAGGCATTAGGTAGGAGTACCAGAGTGCCCGAGGTGGTGTGTGTGTGCATGTGTGTGCGTGTGCGTGTGTGTATAATGAGGATAATTTAAAATACTGTGGTTAAGGGTAAGCCTCAATGAGAAGTGGTATTTGAATAGAAGTTTGTATGTCATGTGGCTTTAGGGGGAAGAATGGTGCAGGCTGAGGGAAGAGCTAATGCAAAGAGCTGGCTTGCGATAGCTGGGAGGACAGGTCAGTGAGGAGCAGGGAGCCCGGGTGGTCAAGGGGAGCGGGTAGGAGATGATGTCAGAGAGGGAATGGTAACCGAGACCTCCTAGGGCCACTGTGAGGACTTTGGCTTTTACTCTGAGTGAAACAGAAAGCCCATCATAGGGGGCCTTGAGTACTTTAAATGACCACCCAGGCTGCTGTGTTTAGGTAGAGTATGATGGGAGACGAGTTTGGAGGCTATTCCATGTGAGAGAGGATGATGGTTTGGTCTATGGTGGTAGTGAGAGAGGTGACGAGAAGTAGGTAGATTCTAGTTCTATTTTTAGGGTAGAACTGACAGGATTTCCTGACTTATGAGGACATAGCATGTAAGAGATACAGAGAAATCAACTATTTTTGGCCTCAAGTCCTTTTTTTTCTGCCATTATTACCTCAGAGCCATATTAGTTAAGCTATGATTTCTGATTTTTATTGCAAGTCTCAGCTGGAAGAAGCAAAAGGAGATTCTTTTGTAGGATCAATCTTCTGTCATCAGTGCCTAGATCCTGGTGATGGCTCAGGATGAGCCCAGAAGACCCTTATACACGTACTGTCTATTGGAGAGGGTTGGGGCCTTTAGCATTCCAAAAGGTCTGTTCATCAGACATGCAACTAGAGAGCTACATTTTTTGAGTTTCAACCATATTCCTTCTGAAATTTAAACTTCAATTGGACTTAAAATCTGACCCCTTCAAAAATCTGCCTTTGATCATAGGGCCCTGAAATCAGCAAGCTTCTGCATTTAGCACCAGAGCAGCATGTGGTTTTAAAGCAACCTCAGACAATGAGAAAAGGACCGTCTCTTCAATAAATGGTGCTGGGGAAACTGGACAGCCACATGCAAAAGAAAGAAACTGGATCACTGTCTTACACCATACAAAAAAATCAACTCAAAATGGATTAAGTCTTAAATGTAGGACCTGAAACCATGAAGATCCTAGAAGAAGACATAGGTGGTAAGCTCTCTGACATTGGTCTTGGGAATGATTTTTTGGATTTGACGCCAAAGGCAAAAATACACAAGTAGGACTACATCAAACTAAAAAGCTTCTGCGGAGCAAAGGAAACCATCAACAAGATGAAAAGGCAACCTGCTGGTCATGATCCCAGGGTCCTGGGATCAAGTCCCACATCAGGCTCCTGACAAGGAGCGTGCTTCTTCCTCTGCCTAAGTCTCTGCCTCTCTCTTGGTGTCTGTCATGAATAAATAAATAAATAAAATCTTAAAAAAAAAAAGGCAACCTACTGAATGAGAGAAAATATTTGCAAATTATGTATCTGATAAGGGATTAACATCCAAAATATATAGAGAAGAGAAAAAAATATAGAGAGAGAACCTATATAGCTAAATAACAAAAAACCAAACAGTCTGATTAAAATAGGAGAGGACCTGAATAGATGTTTTTCTGAAGAAGAGAGGGATGGCCAACAGGTACATGAAAAGATGCTCAATATCATCATTTATCAGAGAAATGCTAATTAAATTAGGTATCACCTCACACCTATTAGAATGGCTATTATCAAAAAGACAAGAGATAAAAGAATACTGGTGAAGGGATATAGAGAAAAGAGAACCCTTGTGTACTGTTGGTGGGAATGTTAATTGGTACAGCCATTATGAAAAACAGTATGGAGTTTCCCCTAAAAATTAAAATAAAATTAAAATTAAAAATAAAGCTGCCATATGATCCAGCAATTCCACTTCCAGGTATTTATCTGAAAAAAAAAAAAAAACAACTAACTCAAAATGATGTATTCACTTCCACATTCATTGCAGCATTATTCACAATAGCCAAGATATGGAAACAACCTAAGTGTCCATTAATGATGAATAGATAAACAAATGTGATACATATCCAATACATATGCTTTATCCTTTATATATATTTTTATATATTTATTTTATATTATTATTTTATATATTTATTTATTTATTTTTATTACTTTATCCAATATATGTATAAATATGTATATGTATAATATACATATACATATATAATATCCTTTATGTATATAATACACACATATACGTAATGGAGTATTATTGGCTATGAAAAAAAGAATGAAATCTTGCTATTAACAACAACATGAGTGGACCTTGAGGACATTATGCTAAGTGACATAAGTCAGTCTGAGAAAGACGAATACCATATCATCTCACTTATATGTAGAATCTAAAAAATAAAATCTCATAGATACAGAGAACAGGCTAGTGGTATGTACAGCATGGCAACTATAGTTAATAATGCTGTATTGCATATTTGAAAGTTACTAAGAGTAGATCTTAGTAAGATCTTAAAAGCTCTCAAAAGATCTTAGTAAGATCTTAAAAACTCTTAAAAGATCTTAGTAAGATCTTAAAAACTCTCATCCCAAGAAAAAAGGTTCTGTAACTATGTATGGTGATGGATGTCAACTAGACTTATTGTGATCATTTCACCACATGTATAAATATCAAGTCATTATGTTGTATGCTTGAAACTAATATAAGTCACTAATACATCAATTAAAAAAATTTTAGTGTAAAAAATTAAAAACAGAATCCCATCCAGAAGAGGTAAAGACACACGTCACCCGAGTTGCTGTGCTAGATCTTGCACCAAGCCCTTCCCACACGCAATTCTGCGGAGTGCTGCCTAAGACGCCTGCATTACTACCCAAGTGACAGACTGGTGAAGAGGCTTTGGTTTAAGCAACTTGCCTACTGCCACCCAGCTAGTTGATGCAGCCAGGGTTTAAACTCAGATGGTTTCATCCAGAGCCCTTTGATGTTCACCATCTCACTCCTCTGCCTCTTAACACAACCTAACACTTGCCAAATGGCGGTCCCATTCTGTCCTCTGGAACACCAACATCCCTCCGTGGAAAATCCCACGTAGGAGGGACCGGGACTATCTCTTCCAATTTCTATAGTTTACCAATGCTGGGCATTCATCTTGTCTGGATTGAACTTCAGCCAGTTCATTTTCAGCCAAGTCTCCAATTTAAGCAGCCAGTGGGTAAAATACAAAAACCACCCCGTTGGAATCAGATGAAAAAGAAATACAGGCTGGGAATTCTTGGCATAATGATGAAGCAGGAGGCCCAGGTCCCTTGCTGGTGTTTCAAATGATCTCCTATTGACACTGAACAGGGAGGGTCCCTCCGGCAGGAGACACAAGAGCAGCATCCCCTGGGTGGACGAGCCATCACCACAAACCACCTTTCGGGTTTTTGGAGAGAAGGCTGTATTGGCTGGAGCCAAAACAAAACAAAGAACTCTATCCACTCCACCTTGGCCCCCGAAATTGAATGGCACTTGGCGGTGGTAAAGGAGCACAGTAGATATTAAATCAGCCACACTCAGTTGGATTGGCCACAGGACTTGAGCGAAGCCGTTAAAGAATTAGTTGAAATGGTTTAGCCATTTCATCCCTTGTGTTTAGCCTGCACTCCCGTCTATCCTTCCTTTTATCTATCCTTTTCACCTGCTCAGCCCTCAGCCACCAGTGGTGCTGCAACCCACGACCCCCAAGGAAGCCCACCCGCGGGTGGGTGCACACAACACGTGAGCAGAGAACACAGAGGCTTCAGGCCTTTGTCTCCTCTCACCCTGGAACCTGGGGTCAGTCAGAAGGGAAGGATCCAGAACATGTGGGGTAGGGGGTGGTGGAGAACCTGCAGATCCTCATGGGAGGAGACCAAAGAAGATGGGAGAGTTGAGAGAAAGGGAAAGTAGAGGAGAACAGGGTAGGGGGTGGGCGGTGGAAAAACTAGAAGGGAGATGAGGATGGAATTAGCTGAAAGGGAAGGGAAGGCCCTCCAGCATTTGTCCGAACAATGTTGTTATGCCCTCCTACTCTTTCGTCAAGAGAGAATTTCATAAGACGTACGAAGACATGTCTGGAGAGCCTCTTTAATCTACACACTGAACCCCGGTGGGACGGAACCCCGTTTACTTGGAGCCCCACTGCCTTCCTTCAGAGAACCGCTAACAGGCACCTGCCACCATCTGTGTGCAGGTGTATGTCTCCCCACCTCCTCCCCCCGCAAGGACTGAAAGGCTGTCAAGCCCGGGGTGGTCTCTAATAGGTCTTTATAGTCCCTGCCCTTAATGTGATTCCCGCCTCATGGCAGGTACTTAATAAATAATAAATGTAAAACCGAAGTCCCATAAAAGCCAAATCATTGGGCAGACACAGAATATACCAAATAAAGAAAGTTCCAGGGGCGCCTGGGTGGCGCAGTTGGTTGAGCACCCGACTCTCTGTTTCCGCTCAGGTGAAGCCCCTGTCCTGAGATCAAGCCCTGTCTGCGGCTCTGCACACTCAGCTCAGAGTCTGCTTGAGTTTCTCTCACTCCTGCCCTCCCTGGTCCCCTCCCCATAAATAAATAAGTCTTTAAAAAAGAAAAAGAAGAGTTCCAAAACAGACACAACTAATCTGAGGATGGGAGTCAGGATTGCCTTTGAGTAAAGGTGATAAATGGGAAGGGGTAGAAAGGGCCTCTGGAGAGGGGGAATGTTCTATGCCTTGACCTGGGTGATAGTTGTTTTGTGCTTCCTTTGTGAAAATTATTGAGTTATACACTTGTGATCTGTGCAGTTTTCCATTTATCTGTTATGCATGCTTCAATCAAAAGTTCACTAAAAGAAAAAAAAGGAAAAATCAAATAATTAGCTGCTCCAGAGAGACCCTATCAAAAGCAATTGATGTGGATGAGCGATTCAAATTCTACAATGAGCTGTTTCTCCTTTCTTTTGCTGAGTATGAATTAAAATGGCTTGCAAATTATATGACCAGCCTCACTAGCACTTCCCAAACATAATTACTCAGTAGCCTATCTTATTGCAGCGCCGATCAATCATTGATCTTTAATGGGTCAACAAAAAGAAATGCATCCATATGTACGTACAAATTATAATCTAACTAAGGACCTCTATAGTCCCATGTTTCATATTGTTGATTCCCCAAAATGTTGTTCCCCTGGAGGTGAACAAAAAAGACTTCTCTGCATCATTAAGCTTTCAGGATGTCAGACACTGAAAAGTGAATTGTGCCTCTGATTAATTGATTTTAATAATAATAATTTTATTTATGTAGAGACCTTGCCAAGGTATTCAGGGAGCTGTAAAGCAACCCATAATCCATGATTAAAGCATTATACAGGCAATATATAACAAGCCTCCCTCCTAAAGGAAAACAAAGGGAAGAGATGGATGGTACTGAGATATGAAGTTGCAGGAGAGGGAACAAGCTGTAGATTCGGTGTGGAAGGGGTGATAAATGCTTCATTAGGGAAGAAGGGGAGTTTCCTGGGTTTGGCGCAGGAGTGTAATTTAGCAGAGCTGGATGGAAACAGTGGCCTGTGGGGAGTCAGCCCTAGCCCTGCAGAGATGTGTGCACTTCCTCCTCCCTGAGCCTGGTGGAGGCAATGCAGATAATCATCACATCTTTCCTGCCTGCTACATCCTACCTGGGAGTGGGATTTTTCATAATGATCCAAATAGCAGAAGTTAAGGAAATATGTATAAATTATTCCTCACTTCTTGACATCGGCGAAAGATCTAGATAATTTTCTCTTTATTGAAAGGTCCCAAACTAAGTCCTGGAAAATATAAATGCATGCGGAAGTCACTGTGAAGGTGCATAAGTGTCAAAGTTCTGAGAGAACAACAGCAGGAGCAGAGAATTAGGAATAATTTTTGGGAACTTCCTTCCTGGGCAGCCCCTTCCCCACCCCCACGCACATCCCCTTCCCTGCCTGCAGCCCACCAAGCAGCTGCCCCTGCCGACCCTGCCACATGACCTCTCCTGGCACTGACACCACAGCTCCTCGGTTGGTTAGACTTGTTAGTTTCTGTAGACTTGTAACCATGCAAGGACAGTTAAAAAGTTGTGGAAAGGGGATCCCTGGGGGGTCTCAGCGGTTTAGCACCTGCCTTCGGCCCAGGGCATGATCCTGGAGACTGGGGATCAAGTCCCACGTTGGGCTCCCTGCATGGAGCCTGCTTCTCCCTCTGCCTGTGTCTTTCCCTCTCTCTCTCTCTGTGTGTCTCTCATGAATTAAAAAAAAAAACTGTGGAAAGCAGAGAAAGATCTAAAGAAGTAATTAAAAATTATCCCTAGTGCAACCACCCAAAGGCAACTGCTTTTGAGATTTTCTGAAATATTGTATTCAAGTGTGTGTGTGTGTGTGTGTGTGTGTGTGATGTGTACACAGAGAATATGTCTCTGTGGATATGTAAATTGTCAGTGGTTATTTCTAGGTGGAACAATTGTTGATTTTCACTTTTATCTCTCTACCTTTATATAATATTGGGAAAAAATAAATGTGGCCATCTTTTCATTAAGATCAAGGAAAAAATAATAAAGTAAAACAGGTGAAGCCGGTTATTTCTCTGTTGGGATTTGTCACCTGGTAGGAAATGTCATGCAGTGCATCTTTTTCAGATGTGATGATGTAAACAAATATGACTTCCAGAAAGGTGACATAGCAGATGCCGAAACAACATTTTTAAGCAAAAGGTGACGGCCTAGTTCTACTCCATTTGGGGGTACAAGTCTACTTTGTATTGAGTTTAGCCACACAGGTAACAAGGAAAGGAAGACTCACTGTAGGAAGAGTAAAAGTAATTAACAAAAAACGACCAAGTGATGAGATGGAAGATTAGCAGTGACATAGCCTCGCTGGCAAGGTGATGTGTGTGATTAAACAGAGAGATTCACTGAAGGCAATTTTCCTCCAGCCAGAGCCAGGGCAGGGAATTCCCTGTGGCTCAATTAGTTTCACCTAATCCTTGGGCAAATAAAATAAAACCTTTATCTTATGCTGGGTAGATACAGTGACTAATATGGACCCAGTAGACTATGATGTGGTCTGTAATGCAATTAAAAAAATTTTTAATCCATCTTTTGTTTCACGTTATTCTTATCTAGGTTGGCTATGCGGTCGTGTGCCTTTGTGTGATGAGAGCTGGAGAGATGTGGTGGCAGGGGAGGAAGGGGAGCCAGAGTTTACTGGGAATCCTTGGGCAATGAGTGATTGATTAGTGGGTGAGGAGTCAAGTGAGAGCTAGTGCCCTGGATTGAATAAAAGAGTTTCCATTATTCAGTGAGCGCCGGGGAAGGACGGGGAGGGACTGCATGGAAGGCTGCCATGAGTCCAAGAGAAAAGCAACTTTCTGGGAAAAAAGCAGACATTAGGGCAAAGAAGGCAACTGTATTCTACCCACGGAGCAAAAAATTAGACATTACAGAGGAGAGAGGGTAAGAAATGAATCTAGGCAGATTGTAGAATTTTAACACTATGCATATTTTGCTTTTGTGGCTCTATTTTGGCTTCAATATTTGCCCTTCTCCTGATTGCTGATTACATAATCATCAATTTTATAGATTGTTATGTGGGAGACGAGGGATTTTTTTTTTTTAAGCCTGTGACTGATGCTACAGGATTGCTCAGTTTTATCTCCTTGCGTGTTTGTATTTCCCTGCAGTGTGTGGATGGGAGACTCCTACAGAAGAAAGAAAACGGGGAAGAATGTAAGCTTCTCTGTCACTCAGAGTGGGGTGGCCTCTGGGTCACAGCGGAGGTTATCAGGCGACAAACTGAAGTGCGAGACTTGGATTACTCTGTGGTGATAGGACTGTCTTTCTCTGGACAGTGTTGCAGGCTGGGAGCTACGACTGACTTGTGAAATCAGCTGGGTGGATTGCTCAGCATTTTTACAAAATCAAAGAAATAGAATAGAAAGTACCCGAATGCATTGCATGTAGTAACGGTTTCATTTAAAAAATTGTCATTTCACGCACACGCGTGCACACAATATAAAATGTATATTTTATGTGGGTCAGAGTGAAAACAAAGTTTCAAAGCTACTGTCATAGAGTATAGTTTTTAATAATACCCAATCACAGGTTTAAAGGTTTGGAAGCAAAATAAATATATAATTAAAAATAAATAAATAAATAAGTAGATAGATAAATAAATAAAAGTTTGGGAGCATTAACATCCCAAGTCTTTGGGCAAGTGTATTTTTTTTTATTTATTTTTTATTTATTTATTTTTTATTTTTTTTAATTTTTTTATTTATTTATGATAGTCACAGAGAGATAGAGAGAGGCAGAGACACAGGCAGAGGGAGAAGCAGGCTCCATGCACCGGGAGCCCGACGTGGGATTCGATCCCGGGTCTCCAGGATCGTGCCCTGGGCCAAAGGCAGGCGCCAAACCGCTGCGCCACCCAGGGATCCCATGGGCAAGTGTATTTTATTATAATAATTTTCCATTAGGATTCTGCAGCAAGGAGAGTTAAGGCATGAATTGTTTCAAAGTAGGCTAAACAAATTTTTTTCTCTCTCTTTTTTAAAAGATTATATTTATTTATTTGAGAGAGAGAGAGAGATAACGAGCAGGAAGGAGAGGGAGAAGCAGGATCCCCACTAAGCACGAAGCTGGATGCAGGACTCGATCCCAGGACCCTGGGATCATGACCGGAGCCGAAGGCAGATGCTTAACTGACTGAGCTGCCCAGGGGCCCCAAGAATGTTCTCAGAAACTGCACGTAGACAGCAGGGAGCAGTAGACAACAGCTCTTTCTGCCCACGGTCCTGTCCCTGTGCTTTAATAAACCTACCATTTTGCACCAAAATAGAGAGAGAGAGAGAGAGAGAGAGAGAGAGAGGGAGAGAAACTGCACAAGACCAGCCAGTGCAGCCTTTCAGTACAAAAGGTGAGGGTGAACGTATCTGTGTGAGTGGTTATTTGACTTAACACCTGTTCCCCTTGGAAGCCCAACCCCATTAGATCTACATACATTCAACTTGTAGTGATTTAGGATAATACCGGGGAGGCCGGTGGACCAGAGAACACAAAATATTAGATAAGAAAAATATCACTCGCATTTGTTTTGGAATATGCTACTTGGGTTTTCTTACGAGACTTACTTCCCTTCCTCCCTTTCCTACAGAGTTGTGATAAAGTGAGTTTCCTCCTCTGCACCCAGACTCCGACAGTGGACAGAAGTAGATGACTCAGAAACAAACCAAGTGCTGCAAGTTGCCACTCAGGTTACATTTCACCTCCTGTGGTCCAGAGAGTAGCTGTGTCCTGAGAGATTTTGCAGCCGGCACAATTCACGTTTAGGACATAGACATTTGGGTATTATGTCTTCTATTGCATAGCATTTGCCCTAGGGAAAAATTGAATTTGTCTAAGCAAGGGTGAGTCCTGTTGAAGAGGGATTTGTCTTGGAAGTTCCAAAAGATTTTTATTATTAGGAAATTTTATGCCTAAGACTGTCTTGCTGTGGAGTGACTGGAGGGTAGACAGCATCGTATCTCAGTATTCACACACACGCTCACCCAAGTTGATCTGTATGCTCCCTCCCACCCCCCGCCTCCCACCCCTGCGCCCAACTCCCCCTCGTCCCTGCCCTGGACCCCTGCCACTTTCCCAGGACATGACCCAAGAGCTTGGTGTAGAATGAGTCAACACAGATCTAGATGTAAAAAAAAAAGTCAATTATTTCAGTAGCGATGTATTTTAACGTTATTTTAAGACACTTTTAAAAAATCTATACTTAAAAAAGATTAAAAAATAAAAAAATAATAAATCTATACTTGAAATTCCCTGGGGGGTGAAAAAAAAAAAGAGGCAGCAGTCAGTGAGGATGAGATAGAAGTGAGTGATGAGGAGGCACAGAGGAGGAGAAAGAGCAGCGAAAACAAAATCAGTTGCAAGGGTTTGGCACCAAACTCATAAGGAAGCATTTTTAAATCTTTTTCTTTGACACTATTGCTAACTGAAGTCCCAGGCAATCAGGCTTCTGTAAAGTAGCATTTTAAGAGCTTCCACCAACAGATGGAAGTGAGGTTGGTGCATTTTGAATTTTCATTCGCTGAAAACTCATCTTTAGTCTGTTTCTCACTTAGTTGCCGGAGCTATGTAGTACTCTCTTTAATAATTAGCAATCAGATTTCTTCAAAAGGAAAAAAAAATCCCTGACAAAATTATCTTTTTTTTTTTTTAAATAAAAAAGTTGCTGATTAAAGAGCACTAGTTCTCGGTAAGAGTGCTGTAGATTACTTGGCAGCACACATCTTTATTCATGAACACCCTTTGAAATTCGGTTTTGCATGTATTTAATGTATTTTTTCTTCAAAATGAATGAAGTTATTTAAAAATGAGAATAAATACCCCACATTTAGTCCTTTGAAACAATTAAGATAGTTAAAAGTGATTGTCCTTGAAAAACCTCTTTGCTTAGGAAAAGCTTATTGGCTATCATCTAAAAGTCACTCTTTGGAAGTTTCAAAAATATTAAACATAGTCTCTATCAAAACCCTCGCTGTCCTTTTTTGAGAAATTGACAATCTGATATTAAAATTCATTTGGAAATACAGGGAGCCCAGAATAGCCAAAACAATCTTGAAAAAGAAGAGCATGGTTGGAGAACACAGGACACACACTTAACAATTTCAAAACTTACTGCAAAGCTACAATAATCAAGACTAGCATAAAATTAGCATCTGTTTAGACATAGAGATCAATGAATAGTACTTAGAGTCCAGAAACAAACCCACACATTTATGGTCAACTGCTTTTGACAAGGGTGCCAAGAGAATTCAGTGGGGAAAGAATAGTCTTTTCAGTATATAATGCTGGGACAACTGGATATCCACGTGCAGAAGAATGAAGTCTGACCCCTACTTCACACTGTATACAAAAATTGGTCCAAAATTAATCCTAGACCTAAACAGAAGAACAAAAACTATGAAATCTTTAAAAGAAAACATAGAAGCAAATCTTTATGACTTTGAATTAGGCAGTCATTTCATAAGTGTCACAGCAAAAGGACAAATAACAAAAGAAAAACTAAGTTTATTGAGTGTCATCAAAATAGAAAATTTTGAGCTTCAGAGGATAGAGTCAAGAAAGTGTAACTACACCTCACAAAATAGGAGAAAATATTTGCAGATCATATAGCTGATAAGGATCTGATATCCAGAATATGTAAAGAACACTCACAACTCAACAATAAGAGAAAATAACCTTTGTATGATTATACAATGAACAAAGGCTTTGAATAGAGCGTTCTCCAGAGAAGATACATAAATGGTCAATAACTACAGGAAAAGATTTTCAGCATCATCATTATTAGGTAAACACACATCAAAACCACTTTGCATATGTTAAGATAACTATGATCTGAAGGATGGACAATCATAAGTGTTGGTGAAGACGTGGAGGAACTGGAATGCCCACATAACGCTGGTGGGTATTAAAATAGTTTGGCTGCTTTGGAAAACAGTTTGGAAGTTCCCCCAAATATACACACAGAGTTATCCTATGTCCCGGTAATTACACTCCTAAGTCCAGACTCAGGGAAGTTGAAAACATACATCCACAGAAAAATGTGTACATTAATATTCTTTTTTTTGTACATTAATATTCAATAGAGACATTATTCATAAAAGCCAGAAACTAGAACCAACCTCAATGTCCCTGGATAAACACAATGTATATCCATACGATGGAGTCATATTCAGCTATGAAAAGAAAAGGAGGTTCCATTGTGTAATGGTTAGCACTCTGGACTCTGAAAAGAAAAGGAGCGCTCGCTCATACATCCTACTACATGGATCAACCTTGAAACCATTGTACTGAGACAAGCCAAATATAAAGGCCGCCTTCTATGTGACTCTATTTATATGAAATGCCCAGAATAGGAAAGTCCACAGAGAGTAGATTAGTAGTTGGCAGGGCTGGGGGGAGGAGGGAATGAGGAGTGACTGCTAATGAGTCAGGGATTTCCTGAAGGGGTGAAAGTATTCCGGAATTAGATCATCATGATGGGATATACAGATACCACTAAATTGTGCACCACAAAAAGATTAATTTTATGGAATGTGAACTATATCTCAATAAAAAACAAAAACAAAAAAGACCTTTAAGGAGACAATTGAGGAAATTTAGACATGGTCTAAATATGAGACAGTATTAGGGAATAATTTCTAATTTTTGTAGGGTAAGAATGATACGTCTATAAAATAAAATGTCATTATTTTTCATTGATGAATTCTGTAATATTTAGGGATAAAGTTTATGATGTTTGCAACTTATTTTCAAATGGCTTGGCAAAAGAGAAATATCTTTATACAGGCATAAATAAACCAAAGTCAACAGAATATTAACAATGGTACAACCTACGTGGTGGGTGTCTGAGTGTCCCCGTACTCTTGACTTTATTTGAATAGTTTCATAAAGTAAAACTGAGGAAAAAGAGAACAAAAAGTAAGTCCCCCAAAGTTTCATCATTTGTGACATCATAAATAGTCCTTTGTGGGTTGATAATGAGAATCAAGAGGTAATTTGCAAAAGGCTATAAAGATTTCAATGGTTTTATTTAAAAACTCTGCATTTTGAGAGATTGGAGTGGCCATCACGAATGAATTGTGACATCATTTTATGCTAAGTCAATTTTCTACCCTCATTCTTTTCTTTCATAAGCTTATGGCATACTTTACTTTTCTATTCAAATTCTAGAAAATCTCAGGGCCGCTTAGGGTCAGATGATGAATAGTTAGCCCTAATTATTTTGATGGCTAACTTTATTTTCCAAGCTGCTGGTGGAAAAAAAAATCATCAGGGCAGTCTTCCGAGAGTCGAAACAGAAATGTTTGACTCAGCTGGACACTCACATCCAGGGACTCCTGAAATATTTCCTTCTCTTGACTAGAGGCCAGCTGTGATTTCCTCTTTCTTTTCTTTTTTTTTAAATTTTTTTAAAAGATTGTATTTATTTATTCATGAGAGACACAGAGAGAGAGAGGCAGAAACATAGGCAGAGGGAGAAGCAGGCTTCCCGTGAGGAGCCCCATGTGGGACTCGATCCCAGGACCCCGGGATCACGACCTGAGCAGGTGCCCGATTTCCTCTTTCTGAAAGAAGCCTCTCCAATTCCTCCTGCTGGGTGGCCGGGCCTCTCAGATTTCCCTTTGGTTCGGTGGCTGAGCAACCCAGTGAGACAGTGACGGGTCAGAGATGGCACTGCAAGGCAGCACTTGGGCAACATTGGGTTCCTTGTAAGCCCCTGTGTCTCATGTCTCCTTCCTGGGGTGTGTTCTTATTCTTTCTTTCCATTCCTAAAAATACAGTCCTGAGACGAGAACTGAAATTCATTCAAGTAAGATACAAAGAATTGATAAGACTTTAAATGTCTCCTTTCCTTAGATCAGTAGCAACTCAACCGAGCAAAGGCTTAGACTAAGGAGTGAAACTCAAACCATGGAATCTCTGGTGATACAATCCTGCAAGAGGAGGAAGTCTTTTCTGGCCAGCTTAGTTTCCTTGCCCATCTCAGCACACTTCTTACTTACATCTAAAGCCAGTGTGGGCCCTGGGGGCCACTGGTCCCTATCTGCAGTTGGCATTAGGTGTTGCCTTTTTGGTGACAAGTTGATATTTCTCTGAAATGAAGTGGTAATTTCATTTCCTGTTCCTTGTTCAAAGATGCCCAATGCACAAA
The DNA here is from genome assembly GCF_018345385.1 of Vulpes lagopus. Lineage (NCBI taxonomy): Eukaryota > Metazoa > Chordata > Mammalia > Carnivora > Canidae > Vulpes > Vulpes lagopus. The sequence continues at coordinate 16,136,051 of NC_054834.1, forward strand.
CTTCATCTAACAGGTTTCCACCAATAATTAGCACTCCATGGGAAATCAGACACAGGGGACCGAATAGTCTGGAGGAAAAAGCCTCTCTCCCTTGAGCTCTTCTTTTAACAAAAAGTTGACACATTCTTAGGCAGGGAAGGCGGAGAGGAAGGGGAGAGGAAAAACTTAATGTGCAACTTTCCTGCCGGCGCAGGGGATAGATTGGGTAAGCATTGGGATTCACCAGAATCTGGTTTTTTAATCATCTCGAGAAAGCACCTTATAAATTTAACATGAACTTAGAAAGGCTCTTGCAGGGAGAACCAGGTAGCATGAGTGTTAGTCTTGCTGATTTACAGCTGGAAGAGCAGACCCTGAACGTACTGTAGACGTGACCATATCCTAGCAAACCCCGCGGCTCCAGTGTGGTCTCCGTGTAGATCATTGACTGACTCTCCTGATACTAAGGACATCAGAATATGAACATTTCTTTTTTCAGGCGCTAACAGAGACAGACCCCATACGCTGCTGTAAATGCCAAAATATTGTCATCAATCATCCAGAATAACTGGGACCACGATAAAAGTTCATTTGGATCCAGGTCATAGAAGTATTTAAAGTCAGAAAATTGAAATCACTGGTTAGAGGTACCAACGGTCATGAGGAGTTCCTGCAAGCTGTGGTGTCTGAAGATACTGCTTTTTAAAAGAAACCCACGTCTTAGAATAGTTGTTAAATCACAACTGGGACACTTTCCGTGCTAATTTCTTCCAAGTAATGATAACGCCTTACCCGTAGGCGATGTTCTACTCCGAATAAGGCCGCAGAGTGCAACGATTAAGGATACTGACGTCGCTAATTACTACCTGTGTGGCCTTGGCTAAGCTTCTTAGCCTTTCTGTGCCTTGCTTCCTTCATAGCTAAATGGGAATAGGAGTAGAGCCTACCTCCTAAGGTTGTGTTGGGCTGAGCTCGTTGGACGGTGCTAACACTTGCAGTGGGGTCTGACGTACAGTAAGGCCTTCGTAACCCTTAGCTCCTAATACTGTTTTCTTTTTCATACCCTACATCCATTTGTCATTCACAATAAGCCGCATTAAAGTATAATGGTGTGGCCAGTGAGACAACTAGTTTAGGAAGAGAGACAGCTTACTGATTTATGGAACCCAAGGAGACTGGACACCCTGAACTGTGGGAAGATTCCAGGTGTATCTCACGCTTAGGACCTCTGGAATCAGGACCTAAAGGCCCCTCAGGACATGTTTTGTTTTTCATTCCTGCCCCTTCTCTGAGATAAGCTTAATTTGCCTCTCACTGAAGACTGACTTTCCTTCCATGCAATGTAACAGCTTCCAATTTCCAGTCAGGCTCAGCTCTGATAGCCTCTAACACTGATGAAGAAATGACTGTTTCTTTATCTGTTCCCAGGTTCGAAATCGTGGAGAAGTATCCTGATTCCTAGAGATTTATGGGGACCAACAGATGGAGGCCAGGAAGTAGGGTTTTATACAAACATGAGTGTCCTATTAGATATTCCCATGATGATGGGGGTGGGGGGGATAGGAGGTGGTGAGTGAGGCAAGTTCAAGAACATCAGAGTTGGGGAAAGTGAGAAGCTGATATGCACTATACCCAGAAAAATTTTTTTAAAGATTTATTTATTTATTTGAGGAGGGAGGGCAGAGGGAGAAGTAGAGAATTCCTCAAGCAGACTCATAGTGGGCATGGAGCCTGACACGAGGTTCAATCCCAATACCCTGAGGACCCCTCAGATCACGACCTGAGCCGAAATCAAGAGCCCGACGTTGAACTGACTGAGCCACCCAGGCACCCCTACTCAGAAAGATTCTTAAAATGTTATCGTTGTTACAATCCACATATTATAGATTCACCTTTTTAAGGTGTACAATTTGGTGGGGTTTAGTATATTCACAAAGTTGTGTAACCATCACTGCTAATTCCAGAACATTTTTCTCACCTCTCAAAGAATCCCCTCACCCACAAGTGGTTTCTCCTCATTCCCCCCTCTCCTGGCCCCAGCAACCACGAAGCCACTTTCTATCTCTATGGATTTACCTGGTCTGGACATTTCATATAAATGGTATCCTACAATAATGTTTAATAATGTTCTGAATGTTAAGAACATTAATTAAGAACAATAATGTTCTTAATATTTTTAAGACTCATCCATGTTGCAGCATGGATCAATACTTTATTCTTTGTAGTAGCCTGATACTAGTCCACTGAAAGGGTATACAACATTTTGTTTGTCCATCTGTCAGTTGATGAGCATTTGGGTTCATTCCACTTTCAGACTATTATAAATACTGTTGCTATGAGCATTCAAGTATGAGTTTTTGTGTGGATATGTGTTTTCATCCTCTTCATTCTATACCTAGGAGTTTAATTACTGGGACATATGGGAATTCTATGTTTAATATCTTGAAGAATTGCCAAACTGTTTTTCCAAAGCAACTGAGCCAGTTTTTACATTCTCACAAGCAATATATGGGGTTCTAGTTTCTCCACATCTTCAACACTTGTGACTGTCCATCTTTTTTATTATAGCCATTCTAACCTGCAGTAATAATGTTGACCATCTTTTCATGTGCTTATTGTCCGTTTGTATATTATTTTTTGAAGGACTTTCTATTTAAATCCTGTGCTCATTTTAAAAATTGGATTTAAAAAATCCAATTTTGGGGATCCCTGGGTGGCGCAGCGGTTTGGCGCCTGCCTTTGGCCCAGGACACAATCCTGGAGACCCGGGATGGAATCCCACGTCGGGCTCCCGGTGCATGGAGCCTGCTTCTCCCTCTGCCTGTGTCTCTGCCTCTCTCTTTCTCTCTCTGTGACTATCATAAATAAATAAAAATAAAAAAATTAAAAATCCAATTTTTTATTGGATCCAAGCCAATCTTTTTATTGCTGACTTGTAAGAGTTTTTTTTTTTTTTAATATGCTCTGGATACGAGGCTTTTATTAGATATACGATTTACAAATATTTTCTCCCATTCTCTGGGCTGTTTTTCACTTTCATGATAGTGTCCTTTGAAGTATAAGTTTTTACTTTTGAGGACATCCAATCATTTTCTTTCTTTTGGTGTCATATCTAAGAAGCAGTGGTCAGTCCAAGGTCACAAAGGTTTACCCTTATGTGGGTTTTTTTTTAAGAGTTTCATAGTTTCAACTTTTACACTTAGGTAAAAATTTGAGTCAATTTTTGTATATGGTATGAGGTAGGAATTGAACTTCATTCTTTGTATGTGAATACCTAATGTCTCAGCGCTGTGTGTTGAAAAAACTATTCTTTCCTGTGTTGAACTATTTTGGCATCCTTGTCAAAATCAATTGACTGTAAATGTATGGGTTTATTTCTCTATTCTCAGTTCCATTCCATTGGTCTCTATGTCTCTATGTCTATGTCTTATGTCTATACTTGACTACTGTAGTTTTGCAATACTGTTTAAAATGGGAAGTGTGGGATCCCTGGGTGGCGCAGTGGTTTGGCGCTTGCCTTTGGCCCAGGGCGCGATCCTGGAGACCCGGGATCGAATCCCACATCAGGCTCCCGGTGCACGGAGCCTGCTTCTCCCTCTGCCTATGTCTCTGCCTCTCTCTCTCTCTCTCTCTGTTACTATCATAAATTAAAAAATAAATAAATAAAATGGGAAGTGTGCATATTCTAACCTTTCTCTTTTTTTTCAAAATTGTTTTAGAAGTCAGATAAGATTTTAATAAGAGTTACGTTGAATCTGGAGGAGAATTGCCATCGTGACACTATTAAGTGTCACAATCCATGAATATAGGATGACTTTCTCTTTACTTAGATCTTTTTCTTGCCTGATTTCCATGGTAAGTTAGATCATCAACCATATTCTGTAGATTGGAAAACTGAGATTCAGGGAAGTTACTAGCTTCTTAATTTTTCTGTATACTTAGGTGGCTTGGGTTTTAATCCTGATTCTGATAATAGCTTCCTGTATGTCCTGGACCTGTTTACCATCTATAAACTGTACATATTGAGCAAAGCAAGTCAATGAACATATAATTTAAATACAAGTGATAAGTGTATTACTATGAAGGATATGAACGGGGTGCTATGATGGGAGGATACCGCTGTATGTATTGGGGGCAGGGTCCAATTTAGAAAGGGTTGTTAGGACCGGCTTCTAACATTTCAGCTACAACCTAAAGAACGTTTCAGAGGATACTTTCATTTGAAGTTTCTTGCAGGCAGGATAAACAGTATTTATGAAGGCTCAAAAACAGGAGGGAGTTTTACTGTATCTTCCACTAGACTGAAACTTGGTGAAGGCCACGGAGCAATGAGCTTTGATTCATCAGTGAATCGCCAGAGCCTAACACTGTACCTGGAGCATTGTATGTGTTCATAAAATTGAGTGAATTGATGAGTGAGTGGATTTATAAATCAGATAATATGTAAGGTTCTTTGAGCTCTGACAGTCTACCCTTTTCAGTGATTAAAGCTAAGTTTCTGACTTCAAATTTACTGAGGCTAATAAGTTCATCTGGTTTGTTTCGTTCCACACAACAGGGTTTTTTTTTTAGCCTCTATGTGTTATCTCTGAGTTCTGGTTCTGTTACGCTGTACTGTCATTCAAGGACCTCCCTTTGTAGGGTTTTGGGAATGAATTTGGCCTTCTGTACTTGAGATAGAGTTGGTGAGGGCTGAGAGAGTGGGCCATGTGGTGTTTTGGGGTAAGGGGACAGAAGGAAGCACAGGGAAGATGGTCACAACCTTAGTCCTTGGTGTCAAAGTAGAATTGTTCCAGTCCAGCTGCTTTTTTTTCACCTTCTTTGTCTGTCATCGGCCGGTGTCCTAACCTAACATTACAGTTTATTACCAGTCTTAGGATCTGATCCCTGGCTCACTGACATTTTCCAATGTCCCACCATGTTTGTGAATGAAGAAATCAGTGGTCCCAGAGTGTCTTTCTGGTGAATACCTCATCCCTGACCCAGACCATAAATGTTAAGCATCAATAAGTACCTCCAGGTTGCTTTCCAGAATCATTGGACCAGTTGTGGGCAAGGATTCCTCTTTCCCAACATCAGCAGCAGTACTTAATGACACTTTTTAATATTTTCCATTCTAATGTGCAAAAAATTATCTCATTGTTGTTATGTTTAGCATATTGCTGCCCACGACTAAAGTTGAGGATCTTTCCATGTATTTAATAACCATCTGGTTTCTCCATTGGCTAAATTGTCCTTTTTCTTGATAATTTGAAAAGTTTTTGTATTTTCTAGACATTAATACTTTTTGGTTTCTTGCAAATATCTTATTTCCCCTCCATGGAAAATTTGACCGACAGTGCCTTTCATTTAGGAAGAATCTTTATTTTTACTGTACTTTAATCCATCCATTTTCCTCTTACGATTTGGGTTTTTTATGTTTAGTTTCTGATACTCACCTTCTTCCCACTGCTCCAATATCGCAAAGATATTCTTCTACATTTTATCTTATTATTTTATTATTAAAGATTTTATTTATATATGTGAGAAAGAATGCACAAGGAGGGGCAGGGGGCAGAGGGAGAGGGAGAAGCGGACTCCCTGCTGAGCAAGGAGTGACTCTGGACTTGATCCCAGAACACTGGGACCATGACCTGAGCCGAAGGCAGACACTTAACCAACTGAGCCACTCTATTTAATTGAGAGTCTATTTAAATAATAGACTTATAAATAATAGACTTTAAATAGACTGAGAGTCTATTTAATTGACTCTGTATCTTTAATCACATTGGAGCTTATTATTTTGTAGTCAGTATTGAATAGTTATTTCTCAATACTCATTCTCCTCTGTTCTTTAGGAGCCTCAATTTTAGTTGGACATATTGCTACCCACAATAGAGACAACATTTTCCAGACTTCTTTACAGTTAAGTGAGGCCACATGACTTAGTCCTCAGCAATTAGATATAATCAAAAGTATGTGAAAGACTCCTGGGAAGACTCTTTAAAATGGAGGAGACATGTCCCTTCTTTTCTCCCTTTGAATCTTCCTGTCTCCACTTTGGACTGCTAAAATGACGCTGGAGTATCAGTAGCCGTATTGACTTAGAAGGATCTTGAGGTTGGTTGCCACATGCTGAGGATGGCAGATCAGAAAATTAGAAAGGCTTTGGTGAAATTACAGAGTTCCAGTATCAGCCCTGCATCCTACCTCTGGATTTCTCTTATAGGAGAGAGAAATAGTTTATGCCTTATTTAACACTGTCACTTTTTTTTTTTTTTTTTTTTGGTGGCAGAGAGTAATATATAGACAGCTAAACCTACAGCCCTAATGTGAACTAACATAGTATAGAGAGCCAATCTTATTTTTCTCCATATAGTGAGCCTGTTTATCCACTCCCATTTGCTAAAGGACTCATTCTTTTCCTACTGGTTGTGATATTATCTAGATCATGTATTAAGTTCTTATATTCTTGAATCTATCTGTTGGTAGGATCTCAATTTTTAGATCTTGCTTATGCTTGTTTTTCTCCAACAGTATCTAAAGGTCATCAGAAAATATGTGTTCCTGCGAGGAAGATAGGAACTTTGGCATACTATCATTTCCTCCTCCCTGTCCCCTTCCCCTTCCCTACCCTATGGGTATCAGCTAAAATTTTAGTTCCGGATTATTATGGATATACTTTTTGTAATTTGTCTTGGGCAAGGCTTAACTAAACAAGAGTAAATCCTAATATATTCTTTATTCATCCTTTCATTTCATATCTTGTTGCTTCCTCCTATATTAATTTCTCTTCTTGTTGGAGTGCAGATTCCAAGAGGTCTTTCAGAATGTTGGCATGGTAAACTTTCTGAGACATACTTGAGAATATGTTTATTCCAATTACATTTAAATGATAGATTAATTAATATAAAGTTCAAGATTAAAAATTGCTTTCTTTTAGTACTTTAATGAGATTATATATCTATCTTCTATACAATTTTGCTGTTGAGAAATCTGGTTTTTTTGTTCTTCAATGTTCTAAAATTTCACTATAATGTGTTTAGAATAGGCTTTTTTCTTCTAGGCTCTAATTCAGCATTAACAATGTTGTCATTCTGGAGTCTTAGATTTTTTTTTTTTTAAGGGGATGGATAGGGGACAGAGGAAGAGAGAGAATCTTGAGCAGGCTTCTTGCCCCCATGTGAGCTTGACACGGGGCTTGATCTCACAATCTTGAGATCACAACCAGAGTAGAAATCAAGAGTCAGACGCAGTCACACCCACTGCACCCCCCATGCCCCCTTTAGGGGTTTCTTTAATTCTTGGAGACTTTGGGGCATTATTTCCTAAAAATGTTCTTGTTTTCACTTAACCCTTATCTTCATCTGGGACTGCCAGCAGATGGAAACTAACATCTTTTTCATGTCTTTTAACTTCTCTTTCATTCTCCTAAACTTTTTACCCCATCCAAATAACTTCAAGACGAGTCCCTTGGCCTGATCTTCCAGCTCACTAATTTGCTCTCTGACTATAATCATTCTACTATGAAGCCCATCTGTTGTATTATTCTCCATCACAATATATTCTATTGCCTATTTTTCATAATCATTTTCTTCTGCATAATATTTCCCATATTCCTCTTTATATCTCTAAATATTATTTACTTATTTATTTAAAAATCTTTTGGTTACATTAATTCTCCTTTTTTTTTTTTGAGGGCAAGATTTTTATTATTTGCTCCCACTTTATAGTGTTTAAAATGCTTACAAAATATCTCATTATTTGTCCCTTGAGATTATCAGCTACCTTGGTGTTTCGGAGGTTTTCTGTTTGCCCTTCTAGATCCACTTTCCACCATCCCCACCCTGCTCAGTGTTCCTGAGCCTGACCTGTGTAGATGACATCTACAGGATCCCTTGTCCTCTGGCTTCCTGTTGGGTTCAGCCACTGGGGAGACCCAGCAGGAGAATGGTGGAAGGGAAGAATGTGCAGTCAAGGATACTTATTCTCTCACTTCTCTCTCTATGATGTTGGCTGTGTCTTTGACCGAAGGTCAGAACTCCTGTAAAGACAGACCCCTTCAAAAGGCTTTCTCCCTATGAATCTGAGACCTCCTACCTCCTCTCCCACTCCCTGGCCTTTTTCTAGCACTTGAGTACTGCTGTATGCTGGCCACATAACTATAAATAGTCTTATTACTGAAGTCTTCTCAAATCATCGGTTTGAGTATGCCACCATTTCCTGCTGGGGCCCTGACTAGTATATTCAACTAGGATTATTTACCTGGAGAGAGAGAGACAAAAGCCGGTTAGGCCCTGCCTAGGGTTTCTCCAAGTGCATTAGATAGGGAGCATTATACCAAGTGACTTAGGAGGAGTGCCCCATAGTGGAGAGGGCCTTGTTTTGACATTCAGGATTAAGCCACTCCTCCATCATTCTTTCCATCTTGGAAGTTCACTCTTCCCAGGAACTGCTTTTATCCAAAGATGTTACAATTGCTCAAACTGAGGAGGAGCAGGTTTCTCAGGGATTTGCCAACTCATCTGCACTTATGCTGTCTGTTCTTTACCTCCTGAGCTTCAGAACTTCCAGAATATTCTCTTATTGGTCCCATGGTTGTGGCAGAAAAGTCAATGACCTGGTCAGGGCAATTCTCTGGGGAGAAAAAAGAGTTAAACTAAAAAATTCTCACCAGCCTATCCCAATTTGGAGCTTTAGGGCACGCATTATCATCTACCCACCCCAGACACAACCACCTCCTATTTCTCAGTTTCCCATTATTTTTGTTTTGTTTTGTTTTTTAAAGTTGCAGAGCCAGCTCTGAGCTCTTCGGCTTCTCTTGGATTCAGTTTGAGGACAGGAATCATCAGTGGAATTCCCTGGATCTGTAAATTGAATGCGGTTGCTCAAACAGATACCTATGTTTTCTTAGCATTGACAATCTGATTCACAAGGGCAATAACTGTTTGCCCAAGGAAACCTCTCAACTGCCATTGACTCACATGCTGATAATAGACAAGGCCAACCTTCAGAAGTCATCGAGTCTATCCCCCTTGGAAAATCTGCACTAAGCTATATCACAAAGAGACAGATAGGAAATATCTGCCCAAGTGAGGGAAGGTCTGGCTCTACCTTCTGTGGATATTATACCAACCACTATCTTGGATAGTAAAGTGGATGTTCTGATATATCATCCAGGTCCCCTTCAGGAATGAAGAACTTATTACCCCAGGCATTGGGAGTGCTGCCAGCAGTCTTCAGCACCAGCCCTTTTGGGAGATTGTCTTAGCTGAAGAAATAAGAGATACGATGATGATGACAATGGGGATAATGCTAAGTGTAAGGGAGGAATCAAAGAACTATTAAACATAGCCCTCACCTTTGATGGCTCACAGTCTTGTTAGGAAGATGATGCAGAAATGAAAGAAGTATAATTGAGAATTCAAGACAGTATGTGATAAACCACAGGGTTGAGCCAGGCAGCAGTTACAGTAATTTGGGAATTTGAAGGAAAAGGCATGATGTCCTTTTGGTCAAGACTAGTCATAGTAGATTCTGTATATAGGAGGGATTTATAAGGGGTCTTGAGGCTCAATGAAATTAGCTAGGATATATTGCAAATGTGATTGATTTAGATATTTCTTAACCCTATCAGATATCACCTATCTTATTTCAAATAAGATGGATACATACTTGGAAGAGTTTATTCCTGCAATATCCATGGGAGCAATCAAATAAAGCTGAATTTTGTTTTTTAAAAAAATGCCTACTCATCCTCACAAAACCCTGTGAGATAGGCGCTATTACTATTCCACCTTCCAGATAAGGAAGTGAGGCACATGATGGCTAAGTGACTTCCCAGATTACACAGCTAGCAGGTGGTTGTCTCGGATTTCAAATCCAAGCAGTTTGAGCCAGATCGAATGTTTTCCTACACTATTTCCAAGGCAGGTAACTGCTTTCCTTGGAGACACCAAAAGATAAGAATTGGATTGAATCTGTTTATGAAGTGGTAGTTATGGATAAGCTACTATGCCTCTGGGAAGAGGAGCTTGTTTATCATTTCTCATCTTTTCTGCAAAAGCAATTTTTGCAGTAGCTCAAGTTATATCCCTAGTAAATGAAACAGGTGCTCATTAGGCCTCCGGGCTGGTGTAGCTCTCACTTGGCAATTGCTGTAAGAGGTGGAGGAGATGAACAACCCTAAATGTTCACTCTGGAAACCTGGACATCATTTCCATTTATGTGGAGTTCATTAACCTCAGTTTCTTTAAACTGAGTTTTAGAAAACAGGCAAATGTTTCTGGGTGTGGAAGGACAAAGGAGAGGAAGTTTGTATATCTTAGACAAAGAAAAAACCCAGAAGCAATGGAAAAATATCCCTTTCTTTTCCCTTTTATGGTAGTCTCTGAAGCACATCTACATAGACTGCCTTGAGGTTTTTAGTGAAAATTAATAATATTTATTTTGGAGATAGGACAATTCCTGACCTAAAGGCTGAACTATCTTGAGTTCAGTGGCTTTAGTTCAGGTAACCACCTTGAGTTTTGTGGCTTTAATGAGCAGAAAATGTAAGGTATGGAGAGATGTCTGAACAGACCCCATCCACACTGCACAGGGACAGATGACAGGCTTTTCCAAACATGGAGAAAGCTATGTATTGATCCCAGGGATTCCTGAAGTCCCTGATTTCATTTTAATGACTCTTCTTTGGTAAAGCGTCTGCTGCCATTCACCTGAGGGTAAACATGGGATCAAAGTTCTGATTCCTCCAGGATTAATCATTTTCTTCTTTATCTGCTTCAAAGTTCTTTGATATGGCAAAACTTCCTTTTTCAGTTGAACTCCCCGTATGTTTAGATTTCAATCAATAATAGTAAATATTGACTTGAGGGGTCATTGTTTACTCGGGGGAAAGGAACTTACCATTTGCAAATTTTATTTTTTACCCTACTTCTTTCCATAAAAGAGGTTTATTTTAAAATCCTATTAATCTGAGAAAAGAGTTTGGTTAAAATTCTTTCACTGTTTCATCTACTTATTTCAAAACACTGGAGGGAATTTTTCTGGTTTGGTTTGTGGTTCTACACCTTCTCATTGGGCCACATAACAGGCTCTGTAAAAGGGCATAATGATAAGACCTACATTTTATGGTGGTTTTGAGCTTCAAAAGATAAAATCATTATAAAGAATTTAGTTCAGTGCCTGGCACATAAGTGCTCAGTAAATATTAGCTATCGATGCTATTCTATTATTTCAAAATTTATATGTATGCAAATTAGAGTGTGTGTGTTTGCATAATCTAAGAACTACTATAGATTACAGAATCTGAATGTAAGTGGGCTCAGCAATTTTCTTTAAAGATCAATAAGTCTCAAATACCCTTGAACAGAGATGTCGTCTATATAGGGCTATCCAACATGATTTGTAAAATTAGGCATGCACATCAAGCCAGGTTGACTTTGTACTTTAAAGTGGTGAACATATTTTCACTTTATAGTTCAAATTCGTAGATTCACAATGTCCAGTGTAGTGAAAATAACATGTATATAAAAAATAACAAACACATAAATACAAAATCATTGAAATGATTATATGCTAACTGAATATGCACACCGTGTGCGTATGTTTCAACATAAATGTGACCGGCAGTATTTCAAATAGGGAACCATAGGCCTGTCATGAATGACAATGGCCTTATTATTTTTCTTAATCATAGACAACTGGGGAACTGCATTGTAGAATCACTGATGCATATTTTTTTCAAAAGGCAGATCCCTGGGCCTTACTCTGGACTTACTGAATCAGAATTTCCAGGAATGGGATCCAAACACTTGCACCTTTAATGACAGTACTGCCATAAACAACTAGAAAACGAGGGAGCAAAGATGAAAGTATGGTTTTTAGACGTTGGGTAACAGGCCTTGCAAGACTGTGATCCACGAAGGCAAACAAGTGAAGTGAGCCCTTCAATTGCTTCAGCATCCTGCCTGGAGGCTGTTTCCAGTCCTTAGCTCAGCAAGAGGGAACCCAGAGTCTGAGGGTCTTGCTGAGGAGTTCTGGGAGGCTAGGGGCCTAGAATTTGGGAAGCAGCGTATCAAAGAGGAGGAAGTTGCACAGAGAAAACTCTGGAGATTAGCAAAGTGTTTGCTGAGTCTGGCTGAATGCTGACCTGTCCTTGTGGAAGCTCCATGAGCCTGGGGACAGACCCACCCTCCGATAGACCCACTGAGCTAGTAGAGGCTCGGTCCTCCCCAGAGATAACCATTCAAGGTGACTTTTGCCTGCTTTCAAACTTTCTGTAAATGGGATCACACACTGTATGTTGCCGAGGTGGGAGTAGTTGACAGGTTCTGCTTGACATTATGTTTGTGAGGTGGATCCGTGTTATGTGGCAGTAGCATTTGCATGGTCATTGCTGTGTGCTCGTGTATTCTATGATTCAACCACATGGTATTTATCATTTGGCAGTTAGTGGAACTTTGGTTTTTATTTATTTATTTATTTACTTACTTACTTACTTATTTATTTTTAGCTATTACAGATAATGGTGCTGTGTCTTTTGGCTCATATACATACATATTTCTCTTCAATATAAATCTAGGAGAGTACTCGTTGGGTCATAAGATAGATGTACATGTAATGCACACTTTCCCAGAATGCTTGCACCAGTTTCACTCCCACCACCAATTGCTGTCCCATATTCTCACCAACAAATGATATTTCCAGTCTTTTAATTTTAGCCATTCTGGTGGTGGGGTAGTAGTATCTCATTGTGATTTTAGTTTACATATTTCCCTGATTCATCATAATATTGAGCATCTTTTCAGATATTTATTGGCCATTTGGATATCTTTCTATAGGATTTCTGTATTTTTCTTATGGATTTATAGACATTATTTTTACATACTCTGGATACAAGCCCTTTGTATATGTTTTTCAGATTCTAAATATAAAAACTCTGTGGCTTGCCTTTCACTCTCTTTTTGGTGTCTTTTCCTTTTGGAATGGGAGTTCCTACTTCTAATTTATTCTAATTTATTCATCGTTCCCTTAATGGTTAGTGATTTATGTGTTCCATTTAAGAAATTTTATCAACTGGACTCCATGAAGATTTTCTCCTTTTTTTTTTTTCTAAAATTCTTTTCCCTTAAAGATTTTATTTATTGATTGATGAGAGACACAAGAGAGAGAGGCAGACACAGGCAGAGGGAGAAACAAGCTCCCCGCAGAGAACCTGATGTGGGACACGATCCCAGGACCCCAGGATCACACCCTGAGCCCAAGGCAGATGCTTAACCACTGAGCCACCCAGGCGTCCCTAGAGAATTTTCCTACAGTCTAAAAGTAGCTGAATCTTATTTTCAGTGTTCTCTCGTGTGGATATCCAACTGACTCAGCAAAACTCTCTTCTCCCTTCTCTGCTGTGCCATCTTTCACATAAATCAGGTGTCACTTGTTGATGGGCCTTTTGCTGGATTCTATTCCATTCCATGTCTGCTAATCTAGCCCTGTGCCAACCCCACAGTCTCCGCTGTAGTAGCTTTATAACAAATCTTGATGTTCAGGGGCACCTGGGTAGCTCAGTGGTTGAGCATCTGCCTTTGGCTCAGGTTGTGATCCTGGAGTCCTGGAATCGAGGCCCGCATCGAGCTAGGGAACCCACTTCTCCCTCCCCGCAGGGAACCTCCATCTCTGTCTCTCTCTCTGTATCTCTCATGAATAAATAAAACCTTTTAAAAAAATCTTGATGTTCAGTAATCTGGCTCCTCCAACCCTGTTCTTTTTTCATCGAGATTATCTCAGTTATTATTCTTTCCATATACATTTTAGAATGTTGATCAGTTTCTACCTTTTGCTGTCAGTGGTAGCAACTGTGTTCTGGGAATTTCTCTATTTTACCTGAACTTTCTAAGCTCTCATCATAATCCTAATATCTTTATATTATCTCTTTTATTGTCAGAAGGTCCAGTGGTAATATTTCTTTCTCATTTTTATTATTGATTTTTTGTGCCTTCTCTTTTTCATTGATCAGTCATGGCAAAGTATTACTAGTTTTCTTAGGCTTTCCAAGGAATGCTTTTTGTGGCTTTGTTAATCTTTATTTTTCTTCTTAAACAATTTCTGCTCTCAGAGTTATAATTTCCCTGCTTCTATTTACTTTGGGTTTCCTTTGATTTTATATTTATAACTTCAGATAGATACTTAAATCACTGATCTGAAGCTCCTTTGCTTTTCTAAAATGTATATTGACATCCATTTACTTCCCTCCAAGCACTGCTTTGGTTTCATTATTCAAACTTTCTATGTCTGATTTTCATTATTATTCAGTTAAGTATTTTCTAATTTCCATTATAACTTCTTCTGGATCACTTGTGTTATTTAGAAGTGAATTTAGAAGTTCCAAACGTACAGAAATTTTGTAGTTTTTTTTTTCATGGTGGTGTTATTGATATCTGACTTATTTCCACAGTGGTCAAGGAATATACCCTCTGATTTTAAGCTTATGAAATTTATTGGAGAAGCTGGTGAACTAGCATGTGTCCAGTTTTTTTTTAAAGATTTTATTTATTTATTCATGAGAGACATAGAGAGAGAGAGAGAGAGAGAGAGGCAGAGGGAGAAGCAGGCTCCCTGCAGGGAGCCCGATGTGGGACTCGATCCCAGGTCTCCAGGATCACGTCCTGGACTAAAGGCTGGCTCTAAACCACTGAGCCACTGGAGCTGCCCCCAAAATGTTTTTGATTTGGTATCAGGCACTATATATAAAAATGGAGAGGAAATCGAAGCTCTGCATAATGTTATCTTCCTTCAAAGAATATGATCTTTTACTTCTGGAAGTGGACCTTGAGCTAGTGCCTCCAGATCACCTTATGACTAGAAATTACAGTGATTTGAATGAAGTTGGACGTCAGTATCTGGGATGACCGATCTATTTCCGGTCTACTCTTAGTTCTTATATATAGTCCTATGGAATCCTTTTAGAAATAGATTCCTTTTCTCTGACATCCCTTGAGCTTCAGCTTTTGCCCCATAGGCCTGTGTCTGCTAAAAGTTCTGCTTAGCTTCTTATTTACTGCTTGTAATAACAGTGCTCTTTCTCTTGAAAGGATAGTGGCACCAAATGCTAGAATCACCTCTTTGGGCTTCCTTCCTCTACCTAAGACATTTTCCCTATACATCTTAACTGTCTCGGTGTCTGTGTATGTGTGTGTGCGTGTGTGTGTTCCAGCTTTTTAGTTCTCTGTGGGGAGTTTGGCCCAAACAACTGATTTTCAATGGCAAAAAAAAGTAGAACTCCTAGACCAGAGAACTTTCTGCTAACAGAGTAATCTCATCTCATTTTATGTGTTAATTGGTTCAGTAAACACAGACTTATGTCTGGAATTATCCTGGCAGATTCAAGAGCTAAAAACAAAAAACAAACCCCTCCCCCCGCAATTGTTGCTGTGTTAAGTCATTAGGTTTTAGAGTGACTTGCTATATCACTGTGGCCAACTGATGCAGATTTTGGTACTTGTATCTGATTTGGGGACTGCTATTAGCGAAACCCCAAACATGTCTTTGGCTTTGGTAGCACATGGAAGCTGGAAGGGTCTCAAGGATCACAAGAATGTTAGTGAAAACTAAAGGGCCTCAAGGAGAGTGTTAGGAAAAGTCTAAAAAGTCTCAAGGAGCTGTCAGTAAGAGCCTAAAGGAAAGAGAGGAACTATTATTAGAATCTAGAAAAACAGGACACTTGTTATGTAGGATCAGAACATGAAAAATAGAAAATATAATCTAGTAATAAACTTGATGATCTAGCTAAGGAAGTTTTCATGAAGAGCACTGATGGTTCTGCTTGGGTTTTTTTTAGCTACCTATAATAGAACAGGAAAAGGAAAATAACCCAAGAAAGGAGCTGTGACCCCAGAACCCTAAGATGGTCCCCATGATCTCTACCTCCTGCTGTTGCATGCATGGTTAGGTTAGGATAGCAGAAAGAGATATAGCAGAAGGCATTTCACAGATGTAGTTAAAATCCCCAATCACTTAACTTTCAGTTAATCAAGAGATTATCATAGATGGGCTTGACCTAAACAGATGAGCCCTTAATCAGGCGAGTCCCTTTCCGAGAAGAGGCTTGAAGTATGAGAGGTCATGGGAGAGCCACATGGCAAGGACCTGAGAGCTGAAAGCAGCCAGAAGTGGGACTTCCATTACACAACCCAACGATATCAATTCTGCTATCAACCAAGGGAGTGTGGAAGCAGGTCTTTATCCAGTGGAGCCTCCAGAGGAGAATGGCTGGCTGGCACCTTGACTTCAGCCTTATAAGACCATGAGCAGAACATGTGGTTGAAATATGCTGGTCCCCTGAACCACAGAAACTGTGAGATAATAAATTTGTGTTGCTTTGAGCTACGAAGTTTGTAATAATTTGTTACGCAGAAATAAAAAATGAACACAGCAACTGTTTGATTTCAAGCAAAATTTGAAGAAATGTAAGGGAGCCAGGACTCTCTAGATTTGAAGATAAAAGTATGTGTTTTCTCAGTCTCTTAAGATAGCAAACTATTCTCACATTAAGAAATGGCTTCCAGGGGATCCCTGGGTGGCTCAGCGGTTTGGCGCCTGCCTTTGGCCCAGGGCGCGATCCTGGAGTCCCGGGATCGAGTCCCGCGTCGGGCTCCCGGCATGGAGCCTGCTTCTCCCTCTGCCTGTGTCTCTGCCTCTCTCTCTCTCTCTATCATGAATAAATAAATAAATAAATAAATCTATAAAAAAAAGAAAAAGAAAGAAAGAAATGGCTTCCAGGCAAAGATCAAATCTAGGATGGACCTGTAAGAGTCATCCTTTTTAAAACCTCAGAATAATTTAAGATGCCACCTCCTAGCCTCTTTTAAATAGACAAAACTTCTAAAGATGTTAGGGTCTTTAGATCCTAACAGAGAGTCTGGGATGTGCTTCCCAGACTCTCTGTTGAACAGGGGGGGCTTCTTAGACTCTGGAGGGATTGTCACGCAGCAACTTCGTAAGGACTGCAGGTAGAAGAGAGCTCATCTTAAGGAGATCTGAGGTTGTGGCTGTCTTGGCCCATACTTCCCATCAGCAAGTACACGTGGGTGAGCGCATGACACTTACAACATGATGCACGGAGAAGCCCCAGAACACAAGAGAATTTGGTTTGTGGGAGCACTGCCAGCTTGAACTGAGAGTAAGAACCAAGCAGCAGCATTGGGCTTTCATGAACAAATCAACAGTACGCGCCTGACCATTTCCCAGACCTACCGCAGACCACTGCGTGCCTACCCTTGTGCCTCCTTCCCCTTTCAGCTTCAACCTTTGAATCACCTTCCTGACTTCCAACCCTCTCTCTCCTCCATGATGGCCAAAGTCACTTGTGTTTTGCACCGAAGCGCATGGCCCCTGGGGGATCTATGTTGCTCTGAAGGTCAAGAACTTTTGACACAAGCTTTTGTATTTTAAATCAGGTGTTCTGGCTCGGGGGCCCTTGACCTGCCAAGGACCTCTCCAAGTGAAAAGTGAGCAAGGTTGTTGGGGAAGGGGATGGACTGGCTGGCTCCTCCTTTTTTGCCTTCAGCATTCCCCATCCCTTCCATCAAGTGAGCATGAATACTTGTGCAAGCAGTGTGTATGCAAATATACGTATTTGGGGGAAGGGGGGAGTGCATTTTCCAAGAGGATCTCTAAGCAATCTCTCCTCCCCCAACTGATATATACCCTTCTCTCCAATGAAGCAACCTCCTTTGCCCCTTTATAACCAAATCCATTTCCCTTACTTTAAAAGAAGAACCCAGAGAGCTCTTTTGTTGAACACAAGGCATATAAGAAAGACAGGGGCTCATATCAGACATTGCATAGAACCCAACCTACTAATTACTCTCCCAGTGTGGCATCTCCGTTGGCCAGTCACTCGGTAGCCATGCCCAGACATCCCCAATGTGGCCACTGAACTCCCAGGATGTCCTGGTTAGCAAACACCAGCCTCCACACTGATGCAGAGAGAAAGCAAGAAGGAAACCCCGCCACTCAGGCACATTCCTCTCAGATGCACTTCAAAAAAGAAAATGTGGGCCGACTGACTTGCATAACTCCCCTTCGACCACCGCACCAGAAAGTTCCTACTTCCTTAAAACCAAAGAACCTAAGAAGAGAGTTGTCTACGATGAGCTGCATATGTTTTTTCCTTTCCCGAGGGAAAACCTGTCCGACTTTGGGTTTCACCGCTCATAAATTATCAAGTTATTTCTCACTTGTGGCACAAATATCAATCTGGTTGGTGTACGCACCCACACATCAGCCCAGACTCAAGAGAGCTAAATTTACAAAACATTAAATCAATAAGCATGTGTGAATGGGCAAACAGCGTGATATCCTTAACTTAGGAAGGCCACAGCATTACTGTTAATCATCTGTTTTGCAACTTCTGAAGGTATTTTTTCCTTCTAATTTTATAGTGTTGCTAGAAGCCTAGATGAGTGTGGGCCCTCCTGTCAGAAGAAGAGAACAACGTGCCTAAAACTAGGAAATGGGAGCTAGTTCCACGGGAGATGGAGCCGTGGTCATCTCCAGAGTGCGCAAGCATCGCATGGTGCTGTATTTATAAGGAAGAAATAATAAGTACTGTGAATTGTTGTGTTGTTTAAACTAATGAGGAGCCCTGGAACAGACAGGGCTGCCAGATGTCTCTCAGGAAAATACCAAACTTCCAGATGGGGAGTAGGGGAAGATGTAGGAACAGATGAATAAAAATAGCATTCCTCTCCCGCCTGTGTTCTGGGGCTCCCCCCAAAATATGTCTCCAAGTCCACAAGAACAGACTTTCATCTCTTCACATGAAAAAAATATCCTTCTATAGAGAAGCCCCCACCCCCACTATAGGCTATCCTTTTACGTTACTACACAAATGTCCTGACAGGCTACTCTGGGGCACTTACACTGCAGTATTTTCCAATGGCCAGAACTTTTTCCAAGCCCCGGGTACTGGAGGGCACCACCAGCAGGTGGGAGATTCCATCTGGTGGAGGGGCCTCATGCTGACTACAAACTGGTGGAGGCCAGGGGTGAATGCAAAGAAGGACGGTAGCATGGAGAGCTCTGAACTGCAGAGCGAAACCCCGAGAAACTCTGGGTCAAGGAGTTGGCAGGGGTGGAAGGTGGGAGTGAGGAGTGAGATGGGCAACAGGCATTAATTTGAAGTCTGTGTAAACATATAGAACAGAGACCACCTGACAAGGGCTGCTGGGCAGCTTGTAGCCCCTCCACTTAGTCATTTGATGAGCACAGAGACCAACTCTCAACCGCTCATTCTCAAACAAGTCCTTCGTGTTGACTCTACCACTGTTATCACACATGAACACAGCTCCTGGGCAGCTTTTCTACTACTAGAATATCAAGAAAATATACTAACACTTGCAACAGGAGAAAATCCACTAAATACGAGATAATTGGGCGCCTGGGTAGCTCAGTCAGTTAAACATCTGCCTTCGGCTCAGGTCATGATCTCTGGGTCCTGGGATAGAGCCCCACCTGGGACTCCCAGCTCAGCGAGGGGTCTACTTCTCCCTCTGCCCCTCCCCTTGGTTGTGTGCCCTCTCTCTCTCTCTCTCAAATAAATAAATGAAATCTTAAAAAAAAAAACGAGATAATTTAGGAAAGAGAATAAAAAAAGGAAAGCAAAACTGAAATTACATTTTCAGAGAGATTCAAGACTATATCTTGAAGGGTAGGTATGTTTTTAAAACTTGAAATATCTCTGAGGGATTCACAACAAATTATTCACAAAGTCATCTCTAGGGCCAGGAACTGAATGAGAGAGAGCTTAGTTGTCACTATCCATTTTTTTTTTTTAACTATTGAGTTTTGCCCCAGGAGTGTGTATTACTAGTTAACTTACTAAATTTATAAAATATATCCATAAATTAAGAACAAAGTACTATAGAAAAGGAACAGACATGGGGCTCCTGGGCGGCTCAGTGGTTGAGCATCTACCTTCGGCTCAGGTCGTGATCCTGGGGTCCTGGGATGGAGTGCTGTTTCAGGCTCCCCACCAGTGCCTGCTTCTTTCTGCCTATGTCTCTGCCTCTCTCTGTGTGTCTCTCATGAATAAATAAATAAAATATTTTTTAGAAAAGAGAAAGAAAGAAAGAAAGAAAGAAAGAAGAAGAAGAGAGAAAGAAAGAAAGAAAGAAGAAAGAAAGAAAGAAAGAAAGAAAGAAAAAGAAGAAAGAAAGAAAGAAAGAAGAAAGAAAGAAAGAAAGAAAGAAGAAAGAAAGAAAGAAAGAAAGAAAGAAAGAAAGAAAGAAAGGGAACAGACAACAAAAGAAGGTTTTAGAAAGTACACTTTGCCTTATCTGAGGAAAGCAGCCACATCCTAGAGACTGACAGGGAAGCCAGGGCTGTGGATGAATGCAGTAACCTGCCCTCTAGACTTCTTCCAGCCTGATCCTACCTACAAGTCCAGGCCTGGAGCTGCAGCCTCCAGCCCAGCCATCCCTGCTGTGGACCCCACAACCCACGTCCTTCTATCCTGCCCATTTCTCCTGCCTAATCGGCTTTTGTGCAATTTGGAGTTTTTCCATAAACTGACCTTTGTATTATTAGAGTTTGGAGGGTTTTGTTAGGAACTAAGGACCTCCCCTCAGACTTAAAAACGTTTTTCCCTCGATTCCAGCTATCTTTCTAGTTTACTCAATACATTTGTGGATGGCTTCACCACCTTTACTATCCTACATTCTTAGTTCTATGTTAGCTTTATGTTTCAGAAATGGTGAAATGTACATCAGTCCAATAAAATATGAAATAACAAAAAAAAAGGAAGTAAATGTTGGTGGAATAACAGAAGAGTTCAGATAGCAGAGCAAAGCTACAAAGAGACAACAAATCTCACTAATATGAACTTTATGAAAAGAAAACAAGGAAAAAAAGGAGATACTATTAAAGAAATAATAGAAGAAAATTTGTCAGAGCCAAAGAGAATCTTTAGATTTGAAATTGCCTTTCTCATAATTCTTCTCTTTCTGCTTTAAAGGGTAACCACATAAAACTATAATTAATAATAATCATTTATAACTAATTAAACTATACTATTGGACTTATAATATGTAAAGATGTACTTTGTGTGACAATAATAGCCCAAGCAGGAAGGAAGAAAGGGATATTGTATTGGGGTAAAGTTTCTATATAATGTTAAAATTAAATTAGTATTCATCTGAGTTGAATTTAAAAAAAAATAATTGCCTGGGCCGAAGGCAGACGCTAAACTGCTGAGCCACCCAGGCATCCCTGAGTTGGATTATTTTAAATTAAGGGTGAATTTACTCACCAAATTTCAAGAAGGATGCATGAATAAAGACCCACAAATAGACATACCATTGTGAAATTTCAGGACTTCAGGGGTAGAGGAAAGATCCTAAATACTTGCATGGAATAAAAAGTAGTCACCATATAGAGGAGTAAGAGTCAGACTGGCATGAAAGCAAAGTTTTCAAAATTCTGAGGACAATAGTTTTCAGGCTAGGATCCTACATCCAAATTATCAATCAACAATGGTGGTAACATAAAGACAATGTTAGATATACAGAGTCTTGGGAAATTCACACGTAAAATTTTCCATCTAAAGAATGTCCTGAGAAAATAAGATAAAAAGTAATGTGAGAGAGGTTGTCAGATGTAAGAAATGATGCCACTAACTCAGTGCCCACTAAAAAAAGAAATTCCAGGGGGAGAATTCTACAGCAAGCCTGGAAAGCCATGCTCTTGGTCCAAATTGGAAGAGCAAATCACGGTCTCCTATAAGAGTGGATTTAAGTGAAAACCAAAAGAGAGCAAAGGTTGTTTTACCTATTTCTGCAAAATCCCATCAATATCTTCTCTTCCTCTGATTTACTCACCTGACAAAGCATTGCAGGTTAAGCTCAGCTCTCTGCCTCTGCTGTATGTCTGCACGTCGGGGGCTGTCCATGACTAGGGAGACAACTGTGACTGGGGTGACTGGTCTCTAATACAGGACCACAAATCCCACAGGTACCCCCAGAACAGACTATCAAGGCTATAATACTGAATTTCCAGTCTCACTCTCCCATCCACCTGTTTTACACTATTGTCCTCAAACCTCATACAGCTGTTTCCCATTCCTAACACTTGATAACCTACATTATTGCTTTCTTGATACAATATACACATTGTTCTATATGATTTTTCTCCTTGTGGTTACAATTGATTGGATCATTGTGGACACCCCCATCACACACACACACACACACACACACACACACACACACACTCACACCACTGTGTGCTCTGGAGAAGCAGAGAAAGAAGAATGAAGCAAGTATACAGAGACGCCAAGACAAGGGGTGGAAAAGATTCCATTTGGGCTTGCATTTCCTGGTTCCAGTTCCTTCCTGAGGACCAAAAGATTTTTCGCCCTGAATTCAATAAAATAGGACTTTATCTTCATGTGAAATTACATTTCCTCCCTTGCCCCAACTGAGTTGGGTTCAGTTGGCTAATCAGAATCATTTAGGCCCTTTTTGGGGACTTTACAAACTGTCTTCTGCACATATTCCTCTAGTTTGGAGGTAGATTTCTGGCCTGAGCTGGCATACCTCTTCCCCTCATACCAAGTTCTGAATCAGAAGATAAAGGAGTCAGGCAAATGAAGATAAAAGTATGAGGTTTATTGCTGACTAACATTGAATTGAAGGATATAACCTAGGTATGTGACAAGAGAGGATTCCCTGATGCTAAATCTCAGAACTTGACCAATTTCTCCACCCCTAACAGGTAGCACAGAAAAACTATGACCTCCCCCTGCAGGGGCAGAGTCTTTACCCCTAAGTTTACGTTGTGGCACATCTTCTCTGCAATCAGAAAAATCTTAGAAAGAAAAGAGAGAAAGGAGGGACTAACGTACAGAGTCATAGTTCCTGCTCCTAAAGTCTCACAGCACATAAGAAATTTGTTCTTTCCTGGGGATGAAGGGGTGAGAGAGTCCAAGAATGTAATGCAATGGATGTTCCTCTACAAGGACAGAAACCTGTGGATGGGGAAATACTTAGTTCCACATAGTTCCCCTTGAGCCTGGGAAAATTGCTGATTCCCTGTTCATTGTTGTATCCTCCATACTGGGGCAGGGTCCCTTTTTTTGTATACCCTAATGCGCAGTAAGGCTGCCATTGTGGAAAAAAAGGAGACACACAAAATTTCAGTAAATAATGGGAAACCATTTTGAGGCATCTTTAAAAATAGAGATTTCTCCATCTAGAGTGGGTATGGGAAGTTGACATATATTCTTGTTCAAGACTTCTTAATCACATCTCATGAAAGATGATTTCCTTTGATGAGTTATAGTCAGTATTCCTACATACACCATACTCTTTTACAACCTTAGAATACTGTAATCAGTTCTGAGTCACCAAACGTAGCTTATGGCCAAGGCCTTCTTGCAAACAATTGCTTCATTATGTTTCATCTATTGTGGCTAAGATAATATGACAGATGCCTCCTGAAATAACAATGAGATTTTCCCCATAAAATTAATTCTTCATAGACAGATAGCTAATGGTGGCAGCTTGTTAAAAGCTTGGTTCTTCTGCCCTTCTCTCCTGGCTACCCTGTCCATACTGCATTCGAATCCACGCAATTAATATGATATACCTAGCCCCAAAAGATGGATCAAGGAAGTATTTGACATTAAAGCTCTTGCCAGGGAGGTAGCTTACTCTGGTCTGGAGACCGCTGGTATTGGAGCTCAGGATACTGGAATTAGATATTGTTCTTTCAACCTGCTAATAAGACTGGAATAATACTAAAAACAACAAGATCCAGGGGCAGAGATCTTTATTTTGCATATCTCTCAACATAATTAAGGTATAAGCTGATCTTTAGAAAAAAAAAAAGCACTCAAAGACCCTTGCAATCAGCAAACTTTTTAAAGACAATACGTGGATTAGCTACAAAACTTTAACTCCTCCAATAAGAGAAACTCTTCTTTCCTGATTTATTCCCAGGTTGGTAGTGAAAATAAGACTTTCCCTAGTGGTAAGAAATCTCAATGCCATCTGATATTTATGGCTGTATTATTCAGAGTAATTAGTTGCAACAGATAACTTTGAATCTCAGGGGCTTAACACATTAAAAGTTTCTTTCTCACTTTCATCACAACCCAGCGTTGCCCAGGCTGGCCTCCATATTCTAGGACATCTGTGTATGCTCTCCAAGGTTGTCTCTGCTGGGGAAGGGAGACATGGAGAAGGCTCCTACATGCCTCAGCCTGGAAGGGATATAGTCAGAGCCCATTGGTCAACTTAGTCATATGGTCCTAACCTAACTGCAAGGGGGATGGGAAAATACATAATGAAGGTGTAGGTTATCTTTAGAAAAACATACCCTAAGAATGCTATGCCAAATAATTTTCAAAGGCACTACTATAGAAAGACCACTGAGTATTTGGTTAGCACGATCTCTGTCACTGTAGCTAAGCACAGCTCTCATGCCACCATTTAAATCAGTGATGGTTTTTTTCCAAGGCAGTCTAACTGTGTCAAAACCTACATTTTATGTCTTAAATCTATAGCCAGAGTAGGTATTGGCACGTCTAATTAAATCTTCAGAAATTGTGAGGTACACTTTCTTTTTCCCTTTGCTACACCTGTTAATAAAAGCTTATTTTCACGGATAGGATATTTATTTGTACTAAGTCCTTTAATTTCCAAGACTCGTTGGTTAGCACCCTCCTATCAATTTTGCTTTAGTCACAATGGGTTGGAGGGCCACCAACAATGCCTCTTAAAAGATGATCCTGCAACGTTATCTAAGAAATCTTTAAGATTCCTGGGTGGAGACAGATGGTGCAGCTCAGCAGTAAAAGAATCAGAGTGCACCAGACTGTTTATCTTATATGTGGATCATAAATCTCCAGACAATGACAGATCGTGCTTCTGAACTTCTCTAACTAGCTCCTCCGATGTCCTCGTCATAGTGCAGAGAGAACCCGAGCGCCCTTATTATGGTAATTGTGAATTACACAGGCAATGGAAGCACAATGCACTTGACCAAAACATAGTGTTTGACTTGCTTTAAGATAGAAGTGAGCCAAGAAGTTGCCTGACAACAGATTGCCATGATAGCAATTCATGTGCTAACATGAGAACTTAACCAGGTGCTGCTGTCCAAGGTGCTGAGGTGAGCTCTGAATCATAGGCCATTATGACACAACACAAATGGCTTGCCCAGAGTGGTACAGTATGTGGAGTCAATCAAGTTGATGGCCTTCCATTCAGTCAGGCTAGATCTCTTTCATTTTGACTAAATTGAAATGGGACTAGTGATAAAATGCTTCACAGAAGCTGTATAATGGGATTAAGTGGCACCAAAACAGCTAGCCAACTTAAGAAGACAGCTGTTTTGACTTGATTTGTCACTCTTCTCAATGAATTGTCTAAACTGACCAATGAATATCTTTGTGGACACACTTTAATTTTTAAAATAAAATACATATGCAAATTCATTCATTATATGAGTTTGATATATAAAAGGAAATTCATTATGAGAATGTGTTTAACCTGCTAGGTATCCTATCAGCATGTTATACTCATTTATTAATTTATTATGATTGGAATATAACATCCAAACAGTTGATAACTATCATCTATTAAATTGGATTTAATAATCAAAACTCTTTTTGACATCTTATTATGTATTATATGATTTATTTTTTTATATTTCTTGTCCACCTCTCTTATGAGAGAGTGTATACTCCATAAGGGGAAGGTCTCTCACACACCCCTTATCCCTAGAGTCTGAAACTGTGCCTGGAAAATAGAAGACATGCTAACAAATTAGGTAACTTAAATGAAATGGACAAATTCCTAGAAAGACAGAAACTTGAAATTTACTCACAAAGGAATAGAGAATCTGAAAAGACACAGAACAAGTAAAAGATTGAATTTGTAAGTTTAAAGCTTCCTACCAGGAAAATCTCAGGAGCAGGTGACTTCAGTAGTCAGTTCTACTAATTGTTTAAAGAAGAGTTAACACCAATCTTTCACAAACTTCCAATAACTAAGGAGGGGCACACTTCATAACTTATTCTAAGAGGCCATGATTATTCTGATGGCTAAACCAGACAAGAGTCACCAGAAAACTACAGACTATATCTCTTATGAATATATATGTAAAAGTCCTTAACAAAATACTATAAAACTGAACCCATATAAAAAGATTATATAACATGACCAAGTGGTATTTATCCCAGAAATGCAAACTAGTTCAATATACAAAAAAATCAATTAATATAATATGCCATATTATAAAATAGAGGACAAAAACATGATCATCTTAACAAATCCAGAAAAAACATTTGGCAGATTTCAATACTCTTTCACGACACACACACACACACACACACACACACACACACACACACAGAACAGAAGGGAATTTTCTCATGAAAGACATTTCCCCAATTCACAGAATGGGAAAAAATGTTTGCAAACCATATGCCTGACAAAGGATACAAATAATCCATTTAAATATGGGCAAAGGGGACACCTGGGTGGCTCAGCAGTTGAGTGTC
Source organism: Vulpes lagopus (assembly GCF_018345385.1). Lineage (NCBI taxonomy): Eukaryota > Metazoa > Chordata > Mammalia > Carnivora > Canidae > Vulpes > Vulpes lagopus. Next base: position 16,162,575 of record NC_054834.1, read on the forward strand.
TGCCTTTGGCTCAGGGCGTGATCCCGGAGTCCTGGGATCAAGTCCCACTTCCTGCTTTCTGTGTGGAGCCGCTTCTCCCTCTGCCTGTGTCTCTGCCAATCTCTCTGTGTCTCTCATGAATAAATAAATAAAATATTTTAATAAATAAATAAATATGGGCAAAAGATATTAAAGGACATTTTTCCTGAAAAATATACGAATGGCCAACAGATGCATGAAATAATGCTCAACAGCATTAGATTTTAGGGAAATGCACATCAAAACCACAAGATACCACTTCAAAATGATTAGGATGCATATAGAATAGCGAGATAACAGGTTTTGGGGAAGATGTGGTAAAATTGGAGCTCTCACATGTTGCTGATGATGATGTAAAATAGTGCAGGAGTTTGGCAGTTTCTCTAAATGTTAAATATAGAGCTAATACAGGATCCAGCCTTTCTACTTCTAGAGAATTGATACCACCTGTCCTGTACATGAATGTTCAAAGCAGCAGCAGTAAATCAAAAGTTGGACACTTAACAGTGCACATCAGGTGCACCGAACCTTGAAGTCCTTATGCTAAGGGAGATTATTATGTTACAAAGGGTCAAATATTATAATATTCCATTACAGAAAGTGTCCAGAATAGACAAATACACAGAAACAGAAAGTATATTGTGGTTGCAAGGGTGGGGAAGAAGTGATGGGGAGTTACTGATAGTGGCTATGCCATTTCTTTTTGGGCGATGAAAATATTCTGAAATTAAATAATGGTGGTGTTGCGGAACTCTGTGAATATGCTAAAACCCAATGAATTGTATGCTTTAAAGTGGCAAAATGCATGATCTGTGACTGATATTTCAAAAAAAGCTATTTTTAAAAATGTGAATAAAGACACACACTTAATACCCAAAAATAGTCAATAGGGAATTCCATTCCTTATGATTCCCTCTTACAAAACAAACAACCAAAGAATTAAAAAACTGAAGGGAATCCAAATATGTAGTTCTCTATCCATTGCCCTATCTCTTTACATCTGCTCTGCCACCTTTTTCTTGAATTTTGCAAAAAATATTTGTTCTTAGTTTCTCTTACTACTTCACTCCCGGCTTCCCAAGAAGCCTGCTTCTCCCTCTCCCTCTGCCAGCTACTCCTCCTGCTTGTGCTCCTTCTGTCTCTCTCTGTCAATTAAAAAAATTAATAAAATCTCTTAAAAAAAACAGTAGATAACATTTGATGGGATTTTGTACCTGTTTTTGATTAGCTATAGACATGGATAGGTCACCCTTACCATCACTCCCAGATTACCAGCAGCAAAACTCTTTGGCTCTTCCAGTCTGAGGGTGGGGAGGTGAAAAGAGCCATGAGTGGGACCAATGAACATTCTCTTCCCTGATACAGGGCCTAGTTTCTTAGTTTCAATAATATAAATTCATGTTAGGCATGAAAGCTGAAATTTTCTATTTTCTTTTTTAAAGACTTTATTTATTCATGAGAGACACGGAGAGAGAGGCAGAGACACAGGCAGAGGGAGAAGCAGGCTCCATGCAGGGAGCCCAACGTGGGACTCGATCTCGAGTCTCCAGGGTCACAACCTGGGCTGAAGGCGGTGCTAAACCACTGAGCCACCTGGGCTGCCCTTTTTTTTTTTTTTTTTTTAAGATTTTGAAAGCTGAATTTTTCTCTTTGGTTTTGTATTATCCAGACCATGGTTACATACAGTTTCCATATGTTGGAGGATCAGCTGTACAGGTTGCTTTATGAGGTGACCCTTGATTACATTAGTAGACAAACACATTTGGGATGACAATGAGAGTGATTTCAACTTAGGAGACAAGAAAGGAATTGAACTCAGAATTAATATCTTACCTGATAGAAAAAGGAAAAACAGTCAACAATTTTACAAAAATGTCTAAATGCCAATGCTATAGGGTAAACATCCCAGGAAAACCTGACAAAGCTAGGGGCCCATGAATTTGGCGTGGTCCACTCGTCCTCATAAGATGAATCTCCAGATAGCTGTTGTAGCCATCTAGTGGGAAATGTGTGCTAATAAAACCTGAGACAGAAAAGGTCTAAGTTCCTTTTTGAGTAATCAAATAAAACCACCGTCCTCACACCTCAGAACTTACAACATTTTTCATTCTTGAACTGTTCTGACATCCCAAAGATTCAAATGTGTCCAGGAACCAAACACACCTATTTTTATGAGGTGAGGCAAAATGACTCTTGTGCCCAAATAATTTAGCCTTGGCAGGGGCTGGGGTTCTTTCACTGGTATTGTTTTAATGCCCAGAAAAATGCTTTGTTTGACACATATTGCAGGACAAGTATATCTTTCAAGTGTCAGATTTCAGATGCCTGCATCTTTTCCTAGTCCCTTACCTGTCATTATATGAAACTTTTATGACTGCTTGCAGACAAAGGCCGAAGACACAAAGGGAAGAAAAAGAGAATAGTTTAGTAAATAACAGGTCAGCAGTTTCAGCTCTGCTGAGGCGTTGAGCTGCCCGGCCTGAGACTGCCCAAGCGGCTGGGTTCAGGTGTCCTTAATACCAGCGAGGGAGAGGGGGGACTTTAAGAACTCTCATGTCCTACTGTTAGTGGGGCTACCGCCACTTCAACTAAGCAAATCACAATCTCAGGCCAATCCGTTTGCCCGTTTCTTTATCTGCAAAATAAATCTACTAACATTGCACTTTACTCTGATACACACTCTGGCTACAAACGATTGCTGATGAAAAATAGTTAGGAAAGCAGATGATGGCTCTAGATGGAATAAATACGAATTAAATAAATTAAATAAAGACAGCACACTGCAGGCACAAAGAAGAGAACTTCTTTGGTTTCTCCGTAACAATAACAGCTTACATTTATGGAGGGTTTTGCTATGTGCCAGGAATTATTCCAAACACTTTACTTATCTAACCACTTATTTAATCCTTTCAGAAGCCCCATGAGTTCAGTATTTCATCTATAACATGCAGAGAATAATAATTCTACATCACAAAATCGTTGGACCAATTCCAGGCATCGAGGAAGCACTCAATAAATGCTAGCTGTTATTATTCGGTTCACAATCTTCTCTTTTTTGCTCCTTGAAAATTCAGGCACTTGCTTCTCTCCAGTTTTCTTGTGTGTGTGTGTGTGTGTGTGTGTGTGTGATTTTTTTTTTTTTTTACCTTTGTGACATCCCCAAAGTCATAGACACGACCTCTTTCCATGTTTTGGGATACAGTTTGTAGAGCTTGAAAGGTTGGACACATTTAAAGCACCAAAGGGCATGCTTTCTTGGTATCTCCTCTTTCCTCCTATCTTTCTATTCTCCTTTTGCTGAGGTCCATGCCATGCTTAGTCCTGATATTTGAACTGTACATTCAGATTTACCAAGTAATTTTAAGTGTGCTCTCTCCATACAGCAGAGTGGTATCTAGGCTTGGGTCCTGGCTCAGCGTTTACTGGGTGTGTAATTTGAAGTGATTCACTGACCTTAACCCACGTTTCCTCACATGTAACATGACATTCTTAAAATAACATATCTTCTGGATTTATTTTCAAAAGATATAACACTTATAGAGGATTTACATAGTTCCCAGTACAATGGAAATACACATAGTAACTGTTAGTGGAGGTTGTTATTTGTAGTGATAATAGTAATTATCTCTCCAATATCTATTCCACACTAAGGGTTCATCTGAGCTAGTCATGGTTGCACACTTATCCTTGCTGTGCCTGGCTGTATCTTTACTGACAGCAAAAGGAAAAAATATTCAATAATTTTATAAAAATGCCTCAATGCCAACTCCACTTGATAAATATCCTTGGGGAACCTAGAAAGCTAGGGGGTCCATGAGTCTGACATGTAAATCCCCAGAGATTTGCTGTGGCCATGTAGCGGGAATTGTGTCAATAAGACTGGCATGTCACCCAATTCTAGACAATAAGAGCAGAAGTCTGCTGGCAGGTTTCTGGGAAAGATTTTCTTGCTGCCAAAAAAGAGCTACAAGAAAGAACCGGTCCCTCTTCTTCCTTTGGATATTGTCATGCCTGGGGTGATAATGGGAACAGCTGGAGCCATCCTGCTGCCAGCCTGTGGACGAAGCCAATACGCAAAGGAGGGCGGGGGACCTGGAACCCTGAGGTGCTGGGCTTGGAGCTGCTCTACCTCTGTGTTCCTAGTTACATTTTTTTACTGCCTGGGTTGTTCTGGGCTAGGGATTTCTTTTCTCTCACTTGCAGCCAAAAGCACTCTCTGATACAAAATGTTGATAATAATAATAATAATCAGCAGCAGCAACATTTGAGAAAGACTGAGGATGATTCTCTATAACAAACTTTCCAAGAGGTTCTACAAGTTGTGTTACAACAGTGGTCTCCTGACAAAAAAGCTGAAAAATCTTAGAAATACAAGTTCTTGGGTCCTCCTCCAGACTTCAAGTTTGCCAGCAATCTGTTTGGTTGTTTTTTTGTTTTGTTTTTTTAGATTTTATTTATTTATTTGAGATAGAGATAGAAAGTTCTGTATAACAAACTTTCCAAGAGTTTCTCCAAGTAGATTATTTAATCCAAGTATTCACAAAGGAACAATCCAGTTATTATAACCCATTAAAAGGTGCCATGTTCTCAGTTTATGTGTGGCAAATTGGCTTTCAGAATTTCTTGGGCTTTATTTTTCAGCTGGATGTGCTGGAGGATGAGGTGAGAAAATATCATGCTCCGTGGGGTGTGATTTTGTCTCCTCTCCCATCTTATTATGAAAAATAGGGGGTTGGTTAGTTATAGAACGCTACAGGGTAATGATCAACTAACGGTTTCCAATCACTTCCTTGGTCTTTTTTATTATGACTGCTTCCTACTATAAACATTGGCTTTGATGATAGATTATCAGATAACCAACATATTTTTGGGAAAGTAATGCCTGTTCTGAGGATATTTTATCAACATGATTCTGTATTTGATTTTACATTTAGATTGATTTTTTTCTGATAACCCGATAGCAAACATCCCTTAAATCAGACGATCCATCTCTGACTCTTTTCAACCAGTACTGAGAGTCTCTGCCGAACTATTATGACCATTCTTTTCCTAACTTCATTGTTGCTTCTCAAACTTCAGGGTGGTACAAAAATCCCCTGGAGGGCTTATTAAAACAGATTGCTGGCAGGGGCACCTGGGTGGCTCAGTCAGTTAAGCGTCTGCCTTCAGCTCAGATCATGATCCCGAGGTCCTGGGATTGAGCCCCGTATCAGGCTCCCTAATCAGGGGGGAGACTGACCCCTCCTCCCTGCTCATGCTCTCTTTCCATCTCAAATAAATAAATAAAATCTTAAAAAAAAAAAAAAAACAGATTGCTGGCAAACTTGAAGTCTAGAACGGGATCCAAGAACCTGCATTTCTAAGAGTTTTCCAGGCAGGTACTCAGGTTCTTTGTCCAGGGACCACTGTTATAACACAACCTTCAAAACACTCTAGTTTAATTTTTAATACATTGGATATTTAGAAGCGAGTAAAGCCCACCAGAGGTCAGAAATATTTTCTGATTTGAGGTCTCAGTATAGAATTTACACTCAGTACAGAATTTAATTGTGTAGTGATTCATTGATTGTTTTTAACCTACGTCTAAGAAAACACTGCTTGGGCTTTTTTTTTTTTTTAATTTATTTATTTATTCATGAGAAACACAGAGAGAGAAAGAGACACAGGCAGAGGGAGAAGCAGGCTCCCTGCAGGGAGCCTGATGCGGGACTTGATCCCAGTACCTCGGGGTCATGGCCTGAGCCAAAGGCAGATGCTAAACCATTGAGCCACCCAGGTGCCCCCAGTGCTTGGGTTTTTACTGTGGTTCTTCTCCAACACCCTTCGTCTCTCACCTGGTAATCTCACCAATGTTCACTGTTTGCACCCTGGCTTCTGCATAGCTGTCTCTGACTTCCCTCCTCACTTTCACGCCACCTCTCTCAAGAAACAAGCACTGCAGGAAGCCTCAAACTTAGGATGTCAAAATACAATTCCCTCTATACCTATTGCTCTTGCCTGCTATTCCAAATTCCTCTGGACCTTCATACTTTCTGGCCTTCGCTCAGGCAACTCTCTCTGTCCTTAAAGCCCCTTGTGAGGGGCTTTCCTCACTTCGGAGACTCAAACCAAATCTCTCTCCTCCAGGACCCTTTCTCAGTTCTCCCTGAAGGAAGGTATTTCTCTCTTTTCCATTCCTCCCTCTTTTCATGGGTTCACTGATCAGATCGGGCCCACCCAAAATAATATCCTTTTTCATTAATTCAAAGCCAGTGATTAGGGACTTTAATTACATCCACAAAAAATCCCTTCACTTTGCTCTGTAACACAGCTTAATCACAGGGGCACAATCCTATCATATACTTAGTCTCACTGAACATAACCGAAAAAGGAGATTATTCAGGGTGTGCACGTAGGGAGTGAGGAATCTTCGGGAACCCCACCCCAGATCTATTGAATCTGGAACTCTGGAAGTAGGAATCAGCAAACTTGTGGTTTAACAAGTCCTCCAGGTGATTCTAATGCAAGTGAACACTTGAGAACTGCTTTAGACTATTAAATGAAACAGGAGTGCAAACACGAGGTTTAATGATATGGGTGGTCATGGGGAATTCAATAACCTCTCTGGGCCTCAGCGTACCAATCTGTAAACTGTGGAGTTGGGATTCATCTTTTTGTTTTTATGGCTTGGCTGTAACTGTAGCTGTTTGCTTATTGTTTGGGAGTCCAGCCTCCTCCCTGTTCCCATTAACCCTGGGAGTCTGGGAGCCTCCAGGCTTGTGCCAGAGACTGCTCCTACTGGCTTGGAAGAACTGAATGCTAAATATCAGGACTCCTGGAAGTTGGTAGTAAATCTTAGCAGCTTGAAATTGGCCATGCCGGGAGTGTTTACTCCACAAAATTGGCAGATGTTACAAATCTGGGCTCTCCTCACCCCTTCTCAGTTTATCACTGCCCTGGTGCATTGAGTAATGCCTCCCCTTTCCCTGCCATGCTAATATTCTGTACTGATAAAGAAAATGCTTGTCCTTCTTATGTTCTTCCAGAATTTTCAGGGGCACAACACACACACTTCTTTTAGCCGTGGGCTAAAGGAGAACAAGACTATGTTAGAAAATGCTTTCGGGACTGTGAAACATGGAAAACTCATGTTGCAGCCTTAAGCTCCGAGTATTGGGAATGAATACACTCGCTGTAGGGTGGATTAGTCGTGGCCAAAGTTATGTGATCACTTGCTTGCTCTAAACCCCCCACCCCCCCACCCCTGTGTCAGCTGCCATCTTCTTTCCCTTTCCGTTTTTGCTTCCTTTCCTGCTTTGAGATCTCTAGACATGGGGACTGAAATGCGTAGGCTGCAGGTGCAGTCACCTCCCCTGAGGCGGGAGAGCACTGGCGCGGGGACTGAGCGTGTGGCCCTGGGTGCCAATAGCCCTTGTGCAAGTACTGGTTGTGCCTCTTTTGAACTAATCTTCAAGAAGTCCCACCTTTATGCTCCTTTGATTCCCCGCATCTGGACTAGAGATAGAGTTGGCTCTACTCTCCTTGCCTGTTAAAAAAAAGTGAATTTATTCAAAGAAGTGGAGCACAAGGCCCTGTCTGGGAGCAAGAGACGCTGGAAGAATGCAGGAAAGGGCACCAGCTGAACAGAGGCCCAGTGGAACACACTCACACTCACACTCACACTCACACTCACACGGGGGTGGGGGGCAAGGCCCTGCCCTGGGGGGGGGGACGAGGACCCCCGGCCTCCCCACTCCCCTGCAGACACTGCTCCCCTGTTGTTCATTTTCCTTCTTCCCCCTCCACCTATTTCCTACTTTCCCTCTCCATCTCTCTTTTTTTCTCATTTTCTTCTCTTTTCTCTCGTGCTCTGGTACCTCGGGCGGTGGCCACTCGTATTGGGTTGCTATCTTTTTGAAAATGTGAGACTGCAAAGTCTTTGCCTGTTGTACCCCAATCCCACTTTTCCACGCACTATTGCATGATTTTGCCTCGAGTGGTGAATTTTAGGACCACGCACCCCGTGTGGCGGCCTAAGGGACCGTCTCTGTCATAAGGAGAATGATCAGCTCACACGCGCAAAACCCTTAGGAGACACCTGGCTGTAGTAATGGTAAATTAGCAATGGCTATTTTTGCATGAACAAAAAGTGGATTGAAGTTATATAATACTCTCCAGAGACTTAACAACTCCAGTCTTTTGTGCATTCTAGAGTCTAGGCCCTAATTATACCGAGGAGATGGAACATTCGAGGCCTGCTCAAGGCCATACAGCTGGTTAATGAGGAAATGAGAAAGCACTCACATTCAGGGCTCTTACCTTCTCTACAAACCAGTGGCCCATGGACTGAAGGCAATAACCAAAAACTAATTGCAAAGTCATTAAACAATCTCTCAATTTCTAAAATACATGTTAATAAAATAAACTACATATTAAAGTGTCCCAGTTCCAGGGCACCCAGATGGCTCAGTCAGTAGAGAATGCGACTCTTGATCTTGTGAGTTTGAGCCTCATGTTGAGTGTAGAGATTACTTAAAAATAAAAGCCTTAAAAAATGAAAAAAAAATTCTCCCATTCTGTAGGTTGTCTTTTAGTTTTGTTGACTGTATCTTGGTGCAGCCACTCTGGAAAACTGTGTGGAGGTTCCTCGAAGAGTTAAAAATAGACCTGCCCTACGACCCAGCAATTGCACTGCTGGGGATTTACCCCAAAGATACAGATGCAGTGAAACGCCGGGACACCTGCACCCCAATATTTATAGCAGCAACGTCCACAATAGCCAAACTGTGGAAGGGTCCTCAGTGTCCAGTAACAGATGAATGGATAAAGAAGATGTGGTTTATGTATACAATGGAATATTCCTCAGCCATTAGAAATGACAAATACCCACCATTTGCTTCGACGTGGATGGAACTGGAGGGTATTATGCTGAGTGAAATAAGTCAATTGGAGAAGGACAAACGTTATATGGTCTCATTCATTTGGGGAATATAAAAAATAGTGACAGGGAATAAAGGGGAAAGGAGAAAAAATGAGTGGGAAATATCAGAAAGGGAGACAGAACATGAGAGATTCCTAACTCTGGGAAATGAACTAGGGGTGGTGGAAGGGGAGGTGGGTGGGGGTGGGGGTGACTGGGTGATGGGCATTGAGGGGGGCACTTGAGGGGATGAGCACTGGGTGTTATTCTATATGTTGGCAAATTGAATACCCATAAAAAATAAATTTATTTTAAAAAATGAAAAAAAATAATAAAGTTGACTGGTTACAATAAGTTGGAAGGGGCTCCAAGGCTCTTAGCAGTTTGGGCTGTGTAGAAAGCCATAGCTGGAAGGCAGATGTCTAACCTATTCAAATTTTACTCTGAATTTGAAGTACCTTTCCATCTTTGTGCCTGAAGGGAGGAAGCCATGCAAGGGTAACATCCAGTCATTGGCAGAAGAACACCTAAGGGGCAAAAAGAAATTTATCTTTATCTCCCCCATCACATTATTATCTTTTCAATAGCAACTCCCTCAACCTCCACCATTCAGAACACTTCTGCCCATGGATGAAGACTTTTCTCTGTTGCTTATGGTATACAGTGGTGCCTAGCAAGGGAATATATTTTCCTTTGTGATGAAACAGCCTCAAGAGCCACAGTGACCTAAACTTCACCTAAACTCTTTTTAATCCTTTACTGTGTGTGGAGCCAGGAGTGAAACTTAGAGTGAGTGGATTCTCCATTCAGTGTAACCATCATTTGATGCCTGGGTTAGTTATCCCCATTCTCTAAACGGTAATGAGATTTTATCCCAAATTGCATAATTCTCAGCTTGCCAGCTTTACAAGAACACATGATAGTTTTAGTTGGTTTAATGGGAACGACGGGTTAATTAATTGTACTCGTGTGTTACCTCTGGTGGAGATGAAATAAAAATGAGGACAACCTGCGAAATAGTTTGTGTTATTTTCCGGGCTGGAATATATTAGAACAATGACAAACTGTGTTTTATTTTTTTAGAGCAGTGGTTCTCAAAGTGTGGTCCGTAGACCCTGGGAGTGCTAAAGACCTTAACAGAAGGTCTGCGAGGTCAAAACTAGTTTGTAAAAACACTAAGACATTATTTGACTTTTTTTTTGCAGCATTGATGTTGCCTTGAGAGTATAAAAGCAGGGGGTTGGTGACTTACCCCAAATCAAGGAATGGTACCACATTGTACTAGTTGTTCTTCACCATTATGCTCTTGCAGTTAAAAACAAAACAAAACAAAACAAGTTCTAGTTTCAGTTAAGAATGTCCCTGATAAAGCAGGGAAAATTATTAATTTTGTGAAATCTCAATCTCTTGAGAACATGTTTTTTTAATCTGTGTGACAAAATGGTAAGTGCTCATAGGGACCAAAGTGTAAGGGAGAGCAATAGTGCAATTGACTTGTGAGCTGAACTAGCCACTTATTTTATGAAACACTAATTTGAAGAACAACGGACATATACAATATGGCTTTTTAGACTTTGCAAAAATGAACCAAGCAAGCCTTGGTTCTAACTTTAGATATTTGTTGCCAGTGATAAATATGAGCTTTCAGGTGAAAATTAAGACTTTGGAAAGATTGTATCTGCCACCAGGAGTTTAACAGTGTCTCAAAACGTAATGATTTTTTCTGACAACATGGGTGGTGATATTAACAAGTGTGATTTTTAAAAAATATTGTATAGTGAAATATGCCAGAATTTGGAAGGTCTGCATAATTCAGTGAAATGATATTTTCTAAATGACTAACATATGATGTTAAATCAGGAACAGATAAAAAGGATAGTTAATATATAAGTGAGACCAGTGGGTCTCAATGTGATAGAACACGAAAACTTTGTTAATATGGTTTCAGATTCCACATTGCAGATAACCTTTCAGAAATGTCTACCTGTTGAGTTTTGCTGTAGTATCAAAAAATTTTCACAAGTACATAAGAAGGTTATTAAAATAGTCCCTCTTTTTCCAACTTAAGTATCTGCATCTGGCCCAATTTTCCTTATGTACTTCAACCCAAAGCAACATTTTGCGACAGAATGAATGCAGAAGCAGATGTGAGAATCCAACTGTCTTCTATCAAGCCAGTCATTAAAGATATTTGCAAAAATATGGAACTATGCTACCCTTCGAACCAACTTTATTTTAGAAAATATAGTCATTTTTCACAATCAGTATGTTTATGTTAACATGTCAACATGATTTATTATTTTTAAATGAATCTGTAAGTAAATATCCTTTTTTTATCTCTTTATTATTTTTAAATGAATCTGTAAATAAATATCTAAATACCTCCATTCATACTTCTAATACACTACATATAATAGATATGACTACAAAAACTAAAGCTTTGGGGGATTTTCAATATTTTTTAAAGGTTTATGTGGTTCTAGAAACCAAAAATTTGAGACTGTCTTAGAGCTCTGAACTGAATTTAAAGATACAGCTTTTGAAGTATGGTCCATGGACCACCAGCCTCAGGGTTATTACAAATAGCACATATAAATATATATAAAAATGAATATTCCTAAGCCATTTCCCATATTCCTGAAGTGCATTCTTGCAGCATAGGGATGAGAAAACCTCCATGTCTGAAAAGCTTTTCAGTCATTCTGATGTGGGTAAAGAAACCTGCGCTGGTGAAGGGTCCTGGACTCCATGTTTGGATTGGCTACAGTTTATTAAGTGATCTTGGGTAATTCTGTTAGCTTCTTGGAACCTCTGTTTTCAACATAAGTTGGATCTGTGGGCTCACTGCAATAAAATCTTATTCAGAAAGCCTCTGATAAAAGGTTTTAAAAACATCCCACATGTTGTCATTTCTTAAATCATATGTGTTGAAATAGATCCCTAAAGAACATGCTGCTAACCTGTATCCTTGACTTTTAAAAATAATTGTCAAAGTAGTCTTTTAAAAGACTTTTAAAAAGTAGTCTACTGATATATTATCCATCAATTTCGAAAACTCGTGGTGGACATTCTTGTCATTGGTGTGTATGAGCTGACTTCTAACCCAAAGCATGTCCCCTAAAAACAATACCCCAAAAGAGAGCACAGAAGGAAAACAGAGAAGAGATAAATGTAGACAAAAAACATATAAATGTAAATAACAGCTATAAAACTCAGATGTAAAATGAATCTGAAGTACCAAGGGACCCTGAAAAATGAAAACTTTATAAAATGAAAGATGATCCTCAGCCTGGAGGCTGCACAAGGAAAGAGATGTACAATCCCTTTAATGTTCTAAACCCCAAAGTCCAACACTCCATTCTCTCAAACCCCTGAAGGCAAGGGCTGGCCCTGAGGTCGTAAGCTCACTTGCAAGCAGTCCTTTAGGAACTTTAGAAGTGGGAAGTAAAAATTTGAAACAATCTATTGCTCACACAAGTATCCATGCAAGGAGGTGCAGCTATGGGCAGACTGCGTCCTCTCTGCCCATCTTGGGAGCCCGTGGGGCTGTCCCTTCCCAGGTTTCCTTCCAATAACAGACCCAAGCCATCCAGTAACTCCTGGGGAAGGGGGCGCTCATGAGACGTCTTTGTGACCTACACCCTGGTTCACCTCTCAGGGCCAACCCTCTTTTCCTGAGCTAGCAGCCCCTTGATATCCTACTCTGTTAACAGGGAGCATGGTTTTTAAAGATTTTATTTATTTATTTATTCATGAGAGACACAGAGTGAGGCAGAGACATAGACAGAGGGAGAAGCAGGCTCCTTATGGTGAGCCTGATGTGGGACTCGATCCCAGGACCCCAGGATCACAACCTGAGCCAAACGGAGATGCTCAACCACTGAGCCACCCAGGTGCCCCAACAGGGAGCATGTTTAATATTAATAGGTCCCATTTTTTGTATCTACATGTCAGGTACAGAGCTTAATGACACTCTTGACAATTCTATAAGGGCAAGACTGTCGTTATATCTACTTTCGCTTGAGGAAACTGAGGCACGGAGCGATGGAGTCACTTCCTGAACACCTCCCAGCCAGTAGGGAGTTGCATCAGATTCAGACCTACAACTGTGTGACCATAGGCCTCGAGCTGTGAACAGCTACGCTGTGATTTTTCCTTACCTAGAGAACTGAGAGCGGAATAACCACCCTCCAGGTAGGGATGGAGAGCGGAGGGAGCCTTTAGGTAAAAGGCTTTCATGTCCAATAATAAGTCTGCAGAAAACCATTCTAATATTTAATAAATCTCTAGGTTTTTAATAAAAATCCCGAAGACATTTTTTATTAAAAATATTTATTAAAAATCTCCTCTGCATTAAGCTTGATTGTTTTAATGACTGGTTTGTCGCCCGTTTCCTTTGAAAACGGTAGAAAAGCGACCAGTTTCAGGCAGAACCGTGACAGCCAGAGGTTTCCAACTCTGCCTCCTCCCTTTTATATTCTTTTTTTTTTTTTGCCAGGTCCATGGTAAGGATTCAGGGTAAGGTTGCAGGTAGGGATTTTGTGCCATGGCCTAGACTTACACGCAAACAGCGTTGGCCTTTAAGTTAATTCTATATTTATTCTCTGTTCCCCAGCACCCTAGTAGCTCTCACAGACAATGTCTAAAAATGCTTTTTGTGGGGACACCTGGGTGACTCAGTGGTTGAGCGTCTACCTTTGGTTCAGGTCCTGATCTTGGGGTCCTGGGATGGAGTCCCATGTCGGGCTCCCTGGATGGAGCCTGCTTCTCTCTCTGCCTGTATCTCTGCCTCTCTCTCTCTCTCTCTGTCTCTCATGAATAAATAAATAAATAAAATCTTTAACAAAATAAAAATTAAAAAAATGCTTTATTTTTTTGCATGGCACCTGAAAGGAATGGTGGTTGGACAAAGTGCATGTGTCTGAGGGGAATCAAGTTTTTAGAATTCTTTACAGGGACTGTTGCTGGATTCTCCAGAGTTATGGCCTTTCTGATTTTTCCTGTTCTCTCCCAACCTCCAAGCGGAGACTGAAACCATAGTTTTTAGCCTCCCCCATCATTCTCTTACTTTGTGTCCTCCAGTCTTTCCCCGGTGGAGTCCTTTTTTATTTCTCATACTCTTAACACTGACATTTGTTTTTAGTCCAAAACTTTCTTCAGTCATTTGGGAGTTATATGATCATTGACTTGAAATGTACAGAGTAGATGTACTGCAAAAATCTAAAGAAATAGTCCACTTCCGTGCTCCAGGGAATGTCAACAGATATGGGGAAGTGGGGAAAAAAAAACAACTCTGATATTCTGGAAGCATGTATTAGTTTCTCAGGTCTTTTTTCCCCATTTTTTATTATTATTAAACTTCATTTCAGTAGAAAGAAGGAATCTTTTGAGAGTTTTCAGTCTGAATTTATAAGGCAGTTGGAGTATAGAATATGTTAAGAGAGAAGGTCTCTTACTATCAAATCCTCAGAGTGAATTATCAAGGCTTGCCTTGTTGGCATGGCTAAGGTGATGCACAACATGCTGTCTAAAATATTTGCCCAGTTGTAACTTCATTTATTCAGTAAAATAAATTATATGGTGCTTTTGCATACATTGCTATGTTTGCACAGAATGCTATGCAGTAGGCATCGTTTATAATGTTGAGAATGAAAAAAAAAATAATGTTCAGAATGCTGAAGAACTTGAAGTCGTGCAGCCAGAAAGCCAAGGAACCAGGAGCGCTTTCCTTTCCAACAATACTAATATAAAATGTTCGATTTGCATTTAATGAACATCCTATCAGTCAACAAGCATTTACCATGAACCTAAATCACTAAAGAAGTTTTCTTCTCTGCCCTGAAATTTCGTGTTGAGGAAAACAAACCTGTGAACCCCCCTCATTTGTAACGTAGGCACTCTCAAGCAGATAGGACTTTTAGAAGGTGAGTGGAATATGTATTAAAAATTGACAGAGGGGAGCTTCTATTTCATGGAGTACTACCATGAATTCTATTCTAATGGGAATATTCACATTACTTTGTTTGCTTTGTCAATTGACCTTAAGTAATACTCTGTTTTGACTCTAAAGTTTAGGGGAAGAGAATTTAGATCTTAAAATATCTTTTTTATGTCACTAATCTGTAAAAAAAGAGAAATTTAACTCATTCCTTTTCCAAATTAGAACAAATTCCAACTGGGTTGAGTACTAAGTACATTTTAAGAAGATTTGAAATTTAGCTCTGTTCCAAGTGAGAGAAATCGCTGGAATATTACCCATGCGGCTACATACAAAAATATCTCCCAAATGTCACTTGGCCCAGTCACTATCCTTGACGGCAATGACAATCAACTCCTGACATTTTGTCCTCTATATTTTGGTTGGAGCAGAATGATTTGACCAATGAGCCAAGCACAGAACCTGGGGTTACCTTAGTATCCTTTGCCTTCACATAGTTAACTGGTAGGAATAACCGGGACCTTATCTCATCTCGATCTCCATAATTAAGCATTTCTCACAAGCTCTTTCCGACCAGCCACCACCTCCTTTTTTTTTTTTTTTTTTTTTTTACAATTAAATGGTTTTTATTATGTTCACAGAGTTATGCAGTCATCACCTTCTTTAGATTGCTGGAATGCCCTCGCTTAAATCTTCCTCCGACAGCTTGTGGTCAATTGTGAATGCTCTGATTCTTGTTATATCATTCTCTCCTCCAACGGGAGACATCAGACAGTGGAGGAAAGCTCAGGATTTGGCTTCAAATTCTTCTGCCAATTACTACCTGTGATTTGGACAATTAATTTCTTTGATTCTCAGATTTCTCATCCATAACAGTGGGTGATAATGATAAAACTCACTGTGCTAGGTTCTTGTGATGATTGAATAAATGAAATACATTCAGCATCTGACACATTTGCGACAACCAGCAAATGTTAGCTTCCTTCCTATCTCCTTTGCAAGGCTTCTCACTACCCAGTAGCTCCACCCTGAGTTAACAGTGAACTAGTCCCATGGTCCTCTCTTCTGTCCTCCCATCCACGACTGTCTTTCCAGATTATTACCACCCTGCTTAGACTTTTCTTTGTCCACCGGAGCCTGTTTACCTGGAATACCTTTCCTCTCTGTCTTCCTTTTTATTTATCTCCAGCTCGGAGTCTAAGTGAAAGAGGTCTTTCTGATTAAATCAGAACTTGGCATGTTTATTAGCTTATTTTTTGAACATCTGGAACATTTGAGTTTAATGTTAACCGTGCTCCTTTGTATTGAATAAATACAGAGAAGTATCTTTTGCTTGTTTACTCACTCTGTAGCATAGAGCAGGCAAATGGTTGATGGGGAAAATATGTCAGTTGAATGCATAAACTGTTCTTGCTAACTCAGATCATTCTGCGTGTTAAGTCAAAGGTACAGAAAGGCCCTATAATGAGATACCGATAAAAAAAGAACCAGTCAATATGTCGGTGCTTTCCACTCTAAGCAGCTGTGATTTTAATTGATGAAAATACCAGTTATTTCTGGTATGATTTAGTGATAGCAAATGATATTTGACCCTTAAAGGAAAATACCTCTCCAGAGAAGTGTCCCTCACTACACGGTGGCAATTCACTGAGTACTGAGCCACTACTGCCCCCTATAGCCCATCCGAAATATACCAGGGATAATACAAAATATTTTCCCTTGGCCTTCTCAGGAAAAAATTTTGTGTCTAGGGTATCTGTTCATTGTCTACCCAGCAACCTATCTCTATTTACCCCTTCACAGTGGAACCCTGGTTTTATAGAGGCATCCACAAAATGCAGCCCATGTGACTTAAGGAAAGATGATCCCAACACCGACTTCTGGATAAGCTTTAACTAGTTGAAAGCAATCGTGGTGATTGGTTATGTCACTTTACATAAACAACCAGCTCATGGCATTCTCTTGGGTCTGACTGAAAGGAAGGAATCTGATTCCATAATTGCGGGAGAAATGTATTTGCTCTCTGATGATGTAAATGAGGAATCCTCTACCCTTATTACTACTGACAACCATGCTTTGAAAGCATCCTACTAAGAGTATGAAAAGTGGAAACAAATGAAATAATAATGCATCTTTAAGATCTTGCTGATTTCTGAGTTTAAGGACATCATATAAATATGTATTCTTGGATGGCATACTTCTAAGGAATATTCTCTTGGTCTGTCTGTGAATAGAAATGGAATGTGTCCATTCAGGTTATTTCTTATTGGGTTTTTTTGCTTTCTATACCAGAGCTTCTTGATGTTGAAGTCCACAGATCCATATTCAATCAGCAACACATGGTCGACGAAGTATTCAACACCTCTAAGTTCATTGCTACAGACTTCTTTCCCCAAAGCTTGACTTCCCTCCTCTTAAAAATATGCCCCCAAATCCAACCAGATCATCATTTACTGAGTTAGCCATTTATGCGATGTCATCACTATATTTTCGAGATCTTGTCTTTTCTGATGGAGATGCCCAAACCGTTATTAATTTAATTCCACATTATACTCTATATTGTCCCCCACGAGAAATAACTGTCTTTTAGCATGAAGATTAATAATACTTGGAGCAATTAATTTTTTAAATTAAGAACATTATCAAGTATGTTTCTTCAAAAAAGTATTTCCCAAGAGAGGGGACTTGAGAGTTATTCACAAGAATGCTTAAATTTTGTGTTTTAATTCAAATGACATTCTAGCAAACAAATTAGTATAAGCATAGTTTGGATCATTTTTTATCTTATAATTGAAAACCGCTCCATAGTTTCACTGCCTAAGTCTCTGTTTGTGCTTCCAATAGAGCTGATGTCAAGTGTTATTTCTTGAGCTGCTGCCAGCTGATGAGAAAAAAAAACCACTGGTGTGCTTGATATATTGAGAATGTCTTCTCACCAAAGGAAGGCCAAACGGTATCACAACAGGCCATACGAACTAGGCTTCTCAGTAGTCTAATTAGAGAAAAATAGAAAGAAAATTGAGTCATCAAAGTATAGCACTCCAAACTTAAATGAACTTTCATCATTACACATGCTTCCACGTTAATGTTGCAGGCAGCATTTAGTTTCAAACAGGATCATTTATTAGCTGGTTTGTCTTTATAGCTTTGTTTATATTTAGGCAACTTGTTTCTTATAGGTGAATATATAAAAGCCATCAGCACAGGAAGATTATACTTGTACTTAAATCAAAGTACACAATTAGTAGTATGTTACTTTTTCCCTTACTAGGTGCACCATCCTGGGCAGTATGCCTAACCTCTTTGTTCCTTGGTTCCTTTGTTCCTTGGTTTCCTGATCTATAAAAAAGGAATAATAGTACCACCTACTTCATTCATTTTTATGAGAATTAAATGATTTAAATGTTAATGTGTTCAGAGGATTACCCGAAATTATAGTAAACACTCTATGAGTTAGATCTATTCTATTGCTATATTTTTATTCTTACTACAAATAGAATAATTGAAGCCAATGCTGAAGCTTCATCAGGTTGTTTTCCCTTTGTGTTTTTCTTGTTTGTTTTTAAAGATTTTTATTTATTATTGATGAGAGACACAGAGAGGCAGAGACACAGGCAGAGGGGGAAGCAGGCTCCCTGCAGGGAACCTGATGCAGAACTCGATCCCAGGACCCCGGGATCATGACCTGAGCCAAAGGCAGATGCTCAACCACTAAGCCAACCCAGGCGTCCCAGGATTATTTTCCATTTGCAAGGATATGCTTGAATTCGATGTCTCCTTCTTCGCAGCCACTACTAGAGAGCTTAGCACCAAATCTGTGGCCCATGAACAGCAGGAGTGAGGTTATCATAATATGCCTTCTTTGGCCATATTTTTTGATCCATTTATGCTCCTATCCAAATTTTCCTTCCTCCTTTGCTCATACTTTTAATTTATGAGGTCGTGTTGCCC
The DNA here is from genome assembly GCF_018345385.1 of Vulpes lagopus. Taxonomy (NCBI): domain Eukaryota; kingdom Metazoa; phylum Chordata; class Mammalia; order Carnivora; family Canidae; genus Vulpes; species Vulpes lagopus. The sequence continues at coordinate 16,181,381 of NC_054834.1, forward strand.
ATTATGTGTCCTTTTAAGCTATCTTAAAATCTGTTTTGGAACAAAAGGTGTGGTACATAAAAATCAATAAAAGTGCATATCTACTCTTAGACCGTGTGAGAGCAGGGCATTTAATAGACAATAAGGCTCACTGGGACATATTACCACATCCAGGAAGGATCTCAGAACTCATTTCCTGGACCGTGAGATATTTTCTCAGGAGTAGGAGTATAATATAATTGACCACAATTATCTTCTGTCTCTTCTGTGAATGTTGCAAGTGTTTGTTCCATTTCTGTAAAAAAAACAAAAAAGAAACCCTTATGTAGTATATTTTCCCCATTTTCTTTTAACTCTCTCACAATGAGTTCATTTAGGAGACTCAGTGTTTATCTATATTTTATTGAGATTTCTAAATTTTTTTATTATTTCTTTATTTTTTTTTCTAGAGAAGGAAATATAGGCATTGGTGGTGAAAATGGTATGATTCAGATCCAGCAGAACAGAATCTTACTTGTGATGACAGTTATGTAATTTCCCTTTCCTAATCTTTCTGCTCCATTTTCTGGGCCAGGCCTCAACCTCAAACATTTTGTACTGAGATAAATGAATACCCTGTAAGAGACTTTTAGCTGCCTATTAGAATTTGTTAAGTGAGATGAGAAATAACATGATTCATTGGGTGTTGAAATTTGCTACTTATAGTCCTTGGGAAAAAAAATACCTATCAGTGTGTATCCAGAACTATTTTGCTTTTAAAGCAATTATCACTTTGTGTTAGGAGCTGAGACAGGAGAAAGGAAGTGATAACTTTATTTAAAAGTGTCATCTATTTCCATCTATCTCCATTATTCTGCAATTAAAATTTCCTACTCAGCCTGACATTCAACACCCATTTCATTTAATTTTTCCCCTTCAACAGTATTTATTTGATGTGTGATTTATTAAGACAATACAGAGAAAAATTGAAGTTGAAGACTTTCAAATAATAACTTTTAAGTGTTTCTTTGTGCTTTCCCATATCCAACCAGTTCAGTTATTACAACATGACTTATGTAAGTGGTTAATTTCTTTTTTTATTGATTATTGTAATCTCTACCCACTGGATTTACCCAGGAATAATAGCAGAATGCTTATTTTCTCAGTACTGCCATCTGTTCTTTGTGTGATCAATGTCTACCTTCTGCTGATAGCATAAAGTTAGATAGCTACAAATGGTTTTTCCCAGTGTCCTTGTGAAATGCAATCACTAACTTCAGGTTTCCTTGAGACATGTAAACAAAAAATAATTTTGACACGCAGAGGTTTCTGGTTCTTTCTGATGTGTGAAACACCCTGATACCAAAATGGCTTGTGGTGGGTGGGTAGTATGAAGAGCGTTAATAGGTGTGTATGCTGTGTTGGCCAACCTCTCCCCTCCACATTTCATGGATTATTACCCCAATGCTAAATGTACCCCCCGAGCTTCCTTGAAACCCTGACAAGTTCAAAGCTTTTAAATTCAAGAACTGAAGTTCTACACGTGAGACAGGAAATATTTTTAAAAAGGTCTGAGTAGGTTCACCAAGCCAATCATACCATATGGTATGATGTAGGGAGTCTCTCTTACTGGCACTGATGGTATATTCGAAATGGACTTATTCTTCCCAGATAAAAAGTCCAGGGTTACCCATTAAAACTTAAATATCCCTTGAAGAGTAACATTAAGCTATTGTCAAGCATTGGAATTAGTTTATCAGATTTTTCAAAAATGGGAAAAAAATTTTTTTTAGATTATTTATTTATTTGAGAGCGCAAGAGGGAGCATGTGTGAGCAGGGGTAGGGGCAGATAGAGAGGGAGAGAAGCAGACTGCCTGCTGAGTAGGGAGTTGGTTTTGGGCTCGATCTCAAGACCCTGAGATCACGACCTGAGCCGAAATCAAGAATTGGATGCTCAACTGACTGAGTCGCCCAGGTGCCCCTAGTTAATCAGATTTTTAAAAATAATTACATGTTCATTGCTCAAAAAACAAATTCAAACTGTTCAAAAGAGTGTAAAGAGAAAACGTTTCTGCCTGTACCATGTTCAAATTATCCACTTTTGAATCTCCTAGAAATTTTCTCTGCATTTTCAGGTAGCTATTTTTTTGTTTTGTTTTAAAGTAATTTCTACCCCCAACACGGGGCTTGAACTCACCACCCGGAGATCAAGAGTTGCATGCTCCACTGACTGAGCCAGCCAGGCACCCCGTTGGGTATTCAGTTTTAGATTCATTTTTTTTTCAAGTGGGACAATTCACATATTTGAAAGGTAACAGTCTTTTCAAGATTTTAAATCTTATTTTTTCTTTCTAAAACCTACACGATATTGCTTACAATGGATATATTATAACTAATTGCAAACTACAGCAATGTTGTAATAACTATCCTATGCAGTAGTTCTACATTCTCCTGTGTTTATTTTGATAAGAGAGATTCCTAAAAGTGAAATTTGTGGATAAGAGAATATGTATATATTACATTTTCAGCATTTTGACTAGATTTTAAAAGTATGGCAATTTGTCCTCAAACTCCCAACAGGAACATATGACTATAACTGTTTTCCAACATCCTTGACAGCACTTGGTTTTTGTTTTTTTTAAGATTTTATTTATTAATTCATGAGAGACACAGAGACAGAGAGAGAGAGAGAGGCAGAGACACAGGCAGAGGGAGAGACGGCACTTGGTTTTTATCATTCTTTGTAATTTGCCAACTGCTTTTACTTATTTGTCTGGTATTGTCTGGTAGGTTGAACATTTTTTATGATTATTGGCCTGTTGAATTTACTGTTTTGTGAATTAACCATTCATATCCTTTGGCAGTGTTTCCATTGAGTTGTAATTATTAATTTTTAGAATTCATTGTATATTGCTGGTATAATTGTTGATAGTACACGTTGCAAATGTGTTTCCTAGTCAATGATGCAAGAAGCAGTTTAAGTTGTGCTCAGTTTCTGGAACTAGACACTCTGAGCTCAAGTTCTGAATTTCTTATTTATTGATTGTTTGATTTGGGGCTATAGATTCATCATCTTAAATATGGAGAAGAGATTATACCTAATTCATAGGATGGGATGAGGAGTAAATGAGTTAGTAGACATAAACATGTAGAAGAGCACCCAGTGGATTAATGCTAATTTTTATGCTATTAATTTATTAAAATAGGGTTTTTTGAGTTTCTATGTCTATAATCATATCCTACAAAAAGAATAATTTTGTCTTTTATTTTCCATTATTATATGAATTTTTTCTTATCTAATATATTAGCTCTAACATGAATAATAATGCCAATGTGGATATGCTGCATTGTTTTTGATTTTCTGATTTTAATAGGAAAATGGCTTTAATTTCACTGCTTAGCTTGATGTTGGCTCTTGGATTGTGACAAACAGTCTCTATCACATTTTCCTTTCCCTTCTATTTTATTTGGAGGATTTTAAAATTAGGAATGGATGGTGAATTCTGATAAATCTTGTCTTAGTATACTATCGTTATAATTATAACTATTCATTTTCACACTCAATTTGTTGGTATAATGAATGATCTGGAAAGATTATTTATAGTGAATTATCCTTGCCTATCTAGAATAAACTCAAATTGTTTCTCTTTATATTTATTGCTAGATTAGATGGATAATATTTGACTTAGAATTTGGTATCTATGTTCATAAACAAAACTGATTTATAAGTTTCTTGTTTGTACTATCTTTTGGGTTTTGTTAATAAGGTGTTGGCTAGCTGGATAAAATGGAGATTACTGCATTTTTCTATGAGCTCAAGTGTGTTAAATGACATGAATCATCACTTTTTAAGACTATGTCTGTAACCATCTAGTCTGTAGATTTTGTTAAAGGTACATCTTTAATTATCTTTTATGATTACTGGCCTGTAAAGATTTTCATTCTTTTCTTAGGTTAATTTTGATAATTTATATATTGCTGAAAAATTACTCTCAGTGAAATTAATGTTCAATTTTATTGCCTTGGGTTGCAGAGATTTCCCCCACAATTTCTATAGTGTCTTCCATATCTGTGGTTAAACTTTTCTTTAAAAAAATATATGTATTTTGCTTTTTTCTTCTTGATCAGCCTTCCCCGCCCCCTTAAAGAACCTACTTTTTTTTTTTTCTCAATTTTATTTATTTATTTGACAGAGTGAGAGAGTCCAAGCAGAAGGATCAGCAAGGAGGGGCAGAGGCAGAGGGAGAAGCAGGCTCCCTGCTGAGCACCGAGCTCAAATGGAGCTCAATCCCAGAACCCTGGGATCCATGACCTGAGCCAAAGGTAGACACTTAACCGACTGAGGCACACAGGTGCCCCAGAACCTACTTTTTAAAAGATTGCTTTTCAAATAAGAGTTCATTGAAATAGAAAGGGTGGGACATAGGCAGAGAGGAGACCAAGTCCAGAGAAGGGCCCTGTGGTATAAAGAGGACACAGCTCCACCTCATAATTTAGCCTATAATTAGTACTTCAGAGGCTAGATAAAGCCATTCCTTTCTAGCTCTCAGATTGTCAGAGGTTGCTTGCCACAGTGCTGGGATGGCAAAGAGATGTCAACTCACGTGGCAGCTTGAATAGACTGGAAGCTGCCCTGCTTCTCTGTGTTGAGGAAAATACTGCAAACATGTTTCTTTTTTTTTTTTTTTAATTTTTATTTATTTATGATAGTCACACAGAGAGAGAGAGAGAGAGAGAGAGGCAGAGACATAGGCAGAGGGAGAAGCAGGCTCCATGTACCGGGAACCTGATGTGGGATTCGATCCGGGGTCTCCAGGATCGTGCCCTGGGCCAAAGGCAGGCGCCAAACCGCTGCGCCACCCAGGGATCCCACATGTTTCTGACAATAGATGTACTTATTGGATTCTGGTCTGACTGTGTTAACTAGCTGTGCCCGGCAAGTTGTAGGCATTCTACCAATAACTGTTGGAATGAAGGGCTCTCCACTGAATGCTCTTAAACTCACCGAGCTTCGCCATTTGCGTCTATAGAATGGAGTGGGGATACCAACCTTCTGGGTTTATTCTGAGGATAAAATAGAATGATTACTTGAGCAGGCAAGCATTTTCTCAATTATAGAATGTTAGGATAATGTGAAATCTGCGGCTTGGAACCTACTAAAATTGGGCAGCTAGACTGCTGAGTCATCTACTAAACGATTACTGTGTTTATTTCTCTGACCCTATTTAATAGTTTATCATTCGATAATAAGCAATTTAGAAAATAAATTTCAGCAGCAATGGACTGCTCACTGGAATTTGAGGCAGCAGATAGGGTGTGCTTGGTATATAGTAAGTTGTGATCTCAGGACCTCCTTGATTCCTGAACTTCATTTTATATATATATGTAAATATTTGCATATTTATATATATATATATATAATATATATACATGCACATTTAAATTCAGTTAGCGAACATGCAGTACATCATAATTTCAGATATCTTATATATATTTTTTAATTTCGTAATTAGGTCAAATATTATTTGACCATAAAACCACACACTGACCTAATTTACATATTCTGCTGTCATTGGAAGTCTTAAAATTTCATCTGGCAGGATAATTAGGAAAATTACTCTGGTTATTGAATTTTTGAAATGTGATTTTCTTCTTCTCTAAGTTCAGATTTCCTTGTTTATATTTAATTTGGCCAAAGGGGAAAAAAACCCACTCCCTCATTTTGGCTTCAGGCTCTCAAAAGAACACAGGCAATTGGATACCTAAAATGACAGTCGTAAAATAAAAATCGGCAAGACAACAAAATTGTATCCAATTATATCAATAGTAAGTGTTGAGTGATGCAGTCACTATACCATATACTATTTTCATGTTTAGGTATGATTTTCTCTCTTGGAGAATCAGTCATACCTGTTCACTTCGAACCTCAGTGAACCAGTTGCTTTATATGTAGATCAGGACAATAGACGTCCCAATCAAGATTAGCCATTTATACCAAGTATTACCCAAACTCAAAATGTCGTGGGCAAAAGAAGCTGCGTGCTACTTTCAGATGTGGTATCTTAGTCTAGGCTTAGTTATCTTTGAGCAGGGAGCACTGTTGTACTGAAGGTCATGTTGAGGTCGACATTATTTTTCAACACAAACACTTGTCATGGGCCTCTCTTAAGTTGGCAGTTATCATTTTCCTCTTTTTTCCTTTTCCTTTGACCTGGAAATCCTAGGGCAGGCCATTGATGCAGGACCTTTATCAGGCTGCCCTAGAGTTAAAGCCATGACTCATTCTCAAATTGAGAAAAAAGAGAGTTCAATGATTAACAGAGGCAGCCAGAAGGGCTGTGGTCGACACCCATTCTTGAGGGCCCAGAAAGTGCTTGTTGACATACAAAGTTAGGCTTTCGAATCAGCAAGCAAAGCTGCTTGCTCTCAATAACTCCTCCGCCTCCGTCCCCCTGGATAGGGATCCGCTTTTCCACTGAGGTCAGAGAGCCTGGATCCCTTACACAGAGTCTGTGTCATCCTCCCAGGGGGGTGCCTGGCCCCTGGGCCTTCTGATGGGGAAGCATTTCTGAGCTCTCCTCATGTGGAACCTGAACTGCACATCTTTGGAGAAAATCTTCTCTTAAGCACTTTAGATGACTCTTGGAAGAACCATGGTTTATCCACTAGAGAGGCTGCTGCAAAATAAAGCAGGGTGGCTAGACTTCATTTTCATCAGTTAGAAAATCCTTATACTCAATCCTTATACTGCAAGTAACACAGCTGATGGCCAACCTCAAGCATATAGATATTTTAACTCTGAAGGTATTTCAGTGAAATACCTGAGGACCATGCATTATAAAAGCATAAAATCTAGTCCTTTTTGCCAGCTTTCTCAGCCTATAATGCCCTTAAGATTTAAAAGTAATCCTACTGAACCGAGGGAATGTTACAAATTGTTTAATTCCTTTGACGTGACTTCTACCTTTACTGAAAAGGCAAGCTGCTAGTGGTTCACATTGTGTGTACCTTAAAATAAGCTAGGAACTGTTATAAAATGGAAGGTTTTTGTGATCACCAATATTTCAGAAACACTCCAGATAAAATCTATCTAGAGTGATTACAAGAATTTTAAAAGTTGTAAATCTATTTTGCAGGCAGTATTTTGGTGAGCTGAAGTAGGAGTTTTACCATAAAGGAAGAACAATGTCATAAATCATTTTGAGTATTATTAAAAAGAATTTAATAAAAGAAAGGCAATTAACAAAATCTAGTAACTGATAAATCTAACTTTAAGACTTATGAAACTCATCACTTGCACACATTGGCTACTCACGTTTTACCTACTAGTGCAAAATAATAATAATGGTGATAATTTTTTTTAAATTTTATTTATGATAGTCACACAGAGAGAGAGAGAGAGAGAGAGAGAGAGAGAGAGGCAGAGACACAGGCAGAGGGAGAAGCAGGCTCCATGCACCGGGAGCCCGACGTGGGATTCGATCCCGGGTCTCCAGGATCGCGCCCTGGGCCAAAGGCAGGCGCCAAACCACTGTGCCACCCAGGGGATCCGTAATGGTGATAATTTTAAAGGCCCAACTATCATCTGTATCTTTCAAAAAGCACTATATTCATAAGTACAATAATATTTAGAAATAATCATAGCTACCATTTCTGAAAAATGAGCATATAACTTAGAGTTAAATTGAGTCAGAACTGTATTTTTGGATTCTTAGGTTTGTGGGTTCTCATAAGACAAAACTCATGAACCTTTCCCTTCTATTTTATTTGGAGGATTTTAAAATTAGGAATGGATGGTGAATTCTGATAAATCTTGTCTTAGTATACTATCGTTATAATTATAACTATTCATTTTCACACTCAATTTGTTGGTATAATGAATGATCTGGAAAGATTATTTATAGTGAATTATCCTTGCCTATCTAGAATAAACTCAAATTGTTTCTCTTTATATTTATTGCTAGATTAGATGGATAATATTTGACTTAGAATTTGGTATCTATGTTCATAAACAAAACTGATTTATAAGTTTCTTGTTTGTACTATCTTTTGGGTTTTGTTAATAAGGTGTTGGCTAGCTGGATAAAATGGAGATTACTGCATTTTTCTATGAGCTCAAGTGTGTTAAATGACATGAATCATCACTTTTTAAGACTATGTCTGTAACCATCTCAGTCTGTAGATTTTGTTAAAGGTACATCTTTAATTATCTTTTATGATTACTGGCCTGTAAAGATTTTCATTCTTTTCTTAGGTTAATTTTGATAATTTATATATTGCTGAAAAATTACTCTCAGTGAAATTAATGTTCAATTTTATTGCCTTGGGTTGCAGAGATTTTCCCCACAATTTCTATAGTGTCTTCCATATCTGTGGTTAAACTTTTCTTTAAAAAAATATATGTATTTTGCTTTCTTTTTCTTGATCAGCCTTCCCCCCCCTTAAAGAACCTACTTTTTTTTTTTTCAATTTTATTTATTTATTTGACAGAGTGAGAGAGTCCAAGCAGAAGGATCAGCAAGGAGGGGCAGAGGCAGAGGGAGAAGCAGGCTCCCTGCTGAGCACCGAACTCAAATGGAGCTCAATCCCAGAACCCTGGGATCCATGACCTGAGCCAAAGGTAGACACTTAACCTGACTGAGGCACACAGGTGCCCCAGAACCTACTTTTTAAAAGATTGCTTTTCAAATAAGAGTTCATTGAAATAGAAAGGGTGGGACATAGACAGAGAGGAGACCAAGTCCAGAGAAGGGCCCTGTAGTATAAAGGGGACACAGCTCCACCTCATAATTTAGCCTATAATTAGTACTTCAGAGGCTAGATAAAGCCATTCCTTTCTAGCTCTCAGATTGTCAGAGGTTGCTTGCCACAGTGCTGGGATGGCAAAGAGATGTCAACTCACGTGGCAGCTTGAATAGACTGGAAGCTGCCCTGCTTCTCTGTGTTGAGGAAAATACTGCAAACATGTTTCTTTTTTTTTTTTTTTAATTTTTATTTATTTATGATAGTCACACAGAGAGAGAGAGAGAGAGAGAGAGGCAGAGACATAGGCAGAGGGAGAAGCAGGCTCCATGTACCGGGAACCTGATGTGGGATTCGATCCGGGGTCTCCAGGATCGTGCCCTGGGCCAAAGGCAGGCGCCAAACCGCTGCGCCACCCAGGGATCCCACATGTTTCTGACAATAGATGTACTTATTGGATTCTGGTCTGACTGTGTTAACTAGCTGTGCCCGGCAAGTTGTAGGCATTCTACCAATAACTGTTGGAATGAAGGGCTCTCCACTGAATGCTCTTAAACTCACCGAGCTTCGCCATTTGCGTCTATAGAATGGAGTGGGGATACCAACCTTCTGGGTTTATTCTGAGGATAAAATAGAATGATTACTTGAGCAGGCAAGCATTTTCTCAATTATAGAATGTTAGGATAATGTGAAATCTGCGGCTTGGAACCTACTAAAATTGGGCAGCTAGACTGCTGAGTCATCTACTAAACGATTACTGTGTTTATTTCTCTGACCCTATTTAATAGTTTATCATTCGATAATAAGCAATTTAGAAAATAAATTTCAGCAGCAATGGACTGCTCACTGGAATTTGAGGCAGCAGATAGGGTGTGCTTGGTATATAGTAAGTTGTGATCTCAGGACCTCCTTGATTCCTGAACTTCATTTTATATATATATGTAAATATTTGCATATTTATATATATAATATATAATATATACATGCACATTTAAATTCAGTTAGCGAACATGCAGTACATCATAATTTCAGATATCTTATATATATTTTTTAATTCCGTAATTAGGTCAAACAATATTATTTGACCATAAAACCACACACTGACCTAATTTACATATTCTGCTGTCATTGGAAGTCTTAAAATTTCATCTGGCAGGATAATTAGGAAAATTACTCTGGTTACTGAATTTTTGAAATGTGATTTTCTTCTTCTCTAAGTTCAGATTTCCTTGTTTATATTTAATTTGGCCAAAGGGGAAAAAAACCCACTCCCTCATTTTGGCTTCAGGCTCTCTAAAGAACACAGGCAATTGGATACCTAAAATGACAGTCGTAAAATAAAAATCGGCAAGACAACAAAATCGTATCCAATTATATCAATAGTAAGTGTTGAGTGATGCAGTCACTATACCATATACTATTTTCATGTTTAGGTATGATTTTCTCTCTTGGAGAATCAGTCATACCTGTTCACTTCGAACCTCAGTGCTTTATATGTAGATCAGGACAATAGACGTCCCAATCAAGATTAGCCATTTATACCAAGTATTACCCAAACTCAAAATGTCGTGGGCAAAAGAAGCTGCGTGCTACTTTCAGATGTGGTATCTTAGTCTAGGCTTAGTTATCTTTGAGCAGGGAGCACTGTTGTACTGAAGGTCATGTTGAGGTCGACATTATTTTTCAACACAAACACTTGTCATGGGCCTCTCTTAAGTTGGCAGTTATCATTTTCCTCTTTTTTCCTTTTCCTTTGACCTGGAAATCCTAGGGCAGGCCATTGATGCAGGACCTTTATCAGGCTGCCCTAGAGTTAAAGCCATGACTCATTCTCAAATTGAGAAAAAAGAGAGTTCAATGATTAACAGAGGCAGCCAGAAGGGCTGTGGTCGACACCCATTCCTGAGGGCCCAGAAAGTGCTTGTTGACATACAAAGTTAGGCTTTCGAATCAGCAAGCAAAGCTGCTTGCTCTCAATAACTCCTCCGCCTCCGTCCCCCTGGATAGGGATCCGCTTTTCCACTGAGGTCAGAGAGCCTGGATCCCTTACACAGAGTCTGTGTCATCCTCCCAGGGGGGTGCCTGGCCCCTGGGCCTTCTGATGGGGAAGCATTTCTGAGCTCTCCTCATGTGGAACCTGAACTGCACATCTTTGGAGAAAATCTTCTCTTAAGCACTTTAGATGACTCTTGGAAGAACCATGGTTTATCCACTAGAGAGGCTGCTGCAAAATAAAGCAGGGTGCCTAGACTTCATTTTCATCAGTTAGAAAATCCTTATATTCAATCCTTATACTGCAAGTAACACAGCTGATGGCCAACCTCAAGCATACGGATATTTTAACTCTGAAGGTATTTCAGTGAAATACCTGAGGACCATGCATTATAAAAGCATAAAATCTAGTCCTTTTTGCCAGCTTTCTCAGCCTACAATGCCCTTAAGATTTAAAAGTAATCCTACTGAACCGAGGGAATGTTACAAATTGTTTAATTCCTTTGACGTGACTTCTACCTTTACTGAAAAGGCAAGCTGCTAGTGGTTCACATTGTGTGTACCTTAAAATAAGCTAGGAACTGTTATAAAATGGAAGGTTTTTGTGATCACCAATATTTCAGAAACACTCCAGATAAAATCTATCTAGAGTGATTACAAGAATTTTAAAAGTTGTAAATCTATTTTGCAGGCAGTATTTTGGTGAGCTGAAGTAGGAGTTTTACCATAAAGGAAGAACAATGTCATAAATCATTTTGAGTATTATTAAAAAGAATTTAATAAAAGAAAGGCAATTAACAAAATCTAGTAACTGATAAATCTAACTTTAAGACTTATGAAACTCATCACTTGCACACATTGGCTACTCACGTTTTACCTACTAGTGCAAAATAATAATAATGGTGATAATTTTTTTTAATTTTTTAAAATTTATTTATGATAGTCACACACAGAGAGAGAGAGAGAGAGAGAGAGAGAGAGAGAGGCAGAGACACAGGCAGAGGGAGAAGCAGGCTCCATGCACCGGGAGCCCGACGTGGGATTCGATCCCGGGTCTCCAGGATCGCGCCCTGGGCCAAAGGCAGGCGCCAAACCACTGTGCCACCCAGGGATCCGTAATGGTGATAATTTTAAAGGCCCAACTATCATCTGTATCTTTCAAAAAGCACTATATTCATAAGTACAATAATATTTTAGAAATAATCATAGCTACCATTTCTGAAAAATGAGCATATAACTTAGAGTTAAATTGAGTCAGAACTGTATTTTTGGATTCTTAGGTTTGTGGGTTCTCATAAGACAAAACTCATGAACCTTCTAGAATAATTAGGACCATAGAGGGCTAGCAAAAGGACTAGGGGTTTGGTTAGAGATAGTTGGCTATAATCTGAAACTTTAACACTATAGTCACCATTTGTAACGCTGGGTTACTTAGCATGACCACCTGGCCTTGAGCACTTTTGGACGTAGGTCCCAAATTCACTTACATATCTTAATATTGAAGCTGCAGCACTAGTCTTATTATAAATACCCTGCCTCACATTTTAATATAAAATGAGTGATATTTAACGCTTCCTGTATGAATTATATAAATGATAGAGTATTTGGCTAAGTTAAGGTTTTAAAACTATTACGACTCTGTGCATGAATACTCGCAGCTTCAGTAACAACTTCGAAAACCAGGTCTTAACAGTGACCAGTTTTAAAGAGATAGAGAGAGGCAAACCAACAAACAGACTCTTTTTTGTTGTTGTTTTGTTTTTTAAGATTTTATTTATTTGTTTGAGAGAGACAGAGAGCACAAGCAGGGGAAGGGGTGAAGGGATAGGGAGAAGCAGACTCACCTCTGAGCATGGAGCCTGATGGGAGGCTTGATCCCAGGACCCTGAATTCATGACCGGAGCCAAAAGCAGCTGCTTAACTGACTGAGCCATCCAGGTGCCCCCCAAAACACAGATTCTTAACTATAGAGAACAAACTAATGGTCACCAGAGAGGAGGAACATGGGGGAGGGGTGTGAAATAGGTCATGGCGATTAAGGAGTGCACTTGTCGTGATGAGCCCTGGATGATGTATGGAAGTGTTGAATCACTATATTGTACACCTGAGACTAATATCACACTGTATGTTAACTAACTGGAACTTAAATAAAAACTTTAAAGCACCCAGTCATCAGCTTCATAACTCTTAAAATGTGAGATTTTCAATTATAAGGCCAATTCTGTCAATGGCCTTTCTTTCATTAAATCCTCTAATATTAATGAGCAATGAAATGTCCATTAAGCTATTAGGAAATCAGATATATTATGCTGGATTGTGTAATGCTGAGAAGTTTCTGTTTTCAGTGAAATTGTTAGACCTGTCCCTGGCTTCTAGCAATATCCACATTATAGTCATTAACTGAAAAATAAAGACAGAAATATGCCATTGTGCCCACCATGTGAAAAATCAAATCTCGTAATATCATAGGCATGGAAGTTGCTTATCATTTCACATTTAGTGCTTTGTTTGAAACTGCCCCATGACCCATTTGAGATCAAAGTTCATGCAACTGGCAAGTAATGGTGGCATTATTGTGTGTCTGTGACATGTGAAGGGCACAAAAAAGGAATTCATAGAGATAAATTGTTTGGTATGAACAAGTCCCCTCTAAGCCTTCAGGATTTTCTCAAATTCAAAAGAGGATAAAGAATGAGAGAAATAAATTATGAAAGGTAGCCGGTTTCATTCTTTTTCTCCCTTCCCAAAAGACTTGGGATTCTTAGTTCTTAAATATTTTTATGCCTTTCAGAGTGAGTTTCATGGTCCAAGACCCACACTTTTACTAAACATGACAGAGCTTCTAGCAGTAGAATAGTGCTATATTTCAGCTATGTAATGTGTTTAATAGGCTTTCATGTTTAGGCTTAAACCCTAACTATGATTTACTATCTTTGGAGGAGGTTTTCAGGGGAGGAAAATAAATTCAGAGTCAGAATGCAGTGTCCCCTGGAACCTGCACATAGCCAGCATCACTTCCATGTGCACTGAAGTGCCATGCACAGACCAGGCCGACGAGGGCGGGAAGCGGTCTGAACACTTGCAAGGGAGGCTTACCCCAGGACAAGAGGAGCCACTTATCTGTATAGAATTTGTGCCTCCTGCCTCTCCAGGGCAGGAGATGAATTGAGAAGAGAGGGGTTTCTCCTCTCTCTTGAGCATCATTTTCCAAACAGACCAAGATCTTATATGGCCTCTGGCAGGTGGCCATGTAAGAGGACAATGCGAGGCAAGGGCTGTCTGTCCAGGCAGATATTAAAAGTTAAAGGGCTTTTTAATTGGGGTCAGTGAGGCTAGGAAGAATCAATGTTTGGAGGGATCGAAAGTCCTTGGTTTAACTCACAGATCTTTCACTTAGTAGAAACCTTGGAGAAGTTGCCACTGTGTGTGAATCCGGTTCTCCTGGGACACAGTCACATCCCTGTGCTCATGTATTGCCTATGGCTGCTCTCATGGTACAACAGGAGGCATGAGTAGGGACACCTGGGTGGACCACTCAGTCACCTAAGTGGGCGACTGTTGGTTTCAGCTCAGGTCATGATCATAGCGTTGTGAGATCCAGCCCCCTGTGTTGGGCTCCATGCTGAACGTGGACGCTGCTTGGGATTCTCTCTCTCCCTCTCCCACCACCCTCCTCCCCCACCCCCACCCCCGACATGTGTGCTCTCTCACTCTCCCTCTCTCTAAAGAAAGAAAAAAAAACTGTACAGACGAGTAGTTGCAACAGAAATGGTCTGGTTCAAAAAGCCAAAAATCGTTACCATGTGATGCTTTATAAGAAAAGTTTACCGACCCCTGATCTAGGCCAAATGTTAGAGCAGCAAACTGATTAAATTAATCGACACTACATTGTGGATGACTACTTCTCCCCAAACCACCCCCTAGAATGTTAACCTATTAAAGTGCAGGGATGCCTGAGTGGCTCAGTGGTTGAGCATCTGCCTTTGGCTCAGGTCGTGATCCCGGGGTCCTGGGATGGAGCTCCCACATCGGGCTCTCCATGGGGAGCCTGCTTCTCCCTCTGCCTCTTTGTGTGTCTCTCATGAATAAATAAATAAATTCTTTTTAAAAAAATAAAATAAGATGCATTTAAGACAAAATTAATTGCAATTATGTGAATAAAATCTCAATGGGTACTTGATAGATGTATTTTAGTAAGTATCCTTCTCAAGGCTTACCAGAAAGTGCCTCTGTTTTCAGTTACATACTTCCTTTACTGAAACCTACTTTTAGTTTGCCAAACCCCCTATATTTGCTATTTTTCTGTTGACTCTGCTTGAGTTGATCTTCCATTCCCCACCCTTTTGTACAGAGATAGTTCCTACTTGTCCTTAAGACTTAGCCCAAGGGATGCCTGGGTGGCTCAGTGGTTGAGCATCTGCCTTTGGCTCAGGTTGTGATCCCGGGGTCCCCAGATCGAGTCCCACATCAGGCTCCCACAGGGAGCCTGCTTCTCCCTCTGCCTATGTCTCTGTCTCTCTGTCTCTCATGAATAAAAAAATAAAATAAAAAGACTTAGCCCAAGTCTCCCCTAAGGCATTTATTACCCACAGAAGCCTTCTCTGTACCTCTACCATCCCATTTCATTCTTTTTCTTGCTGACCCTTATTCTAAATATCACAATGCATATTATTAATTTCATCAAAGTCTTGGTCATCATTATTATAATTACTTGTCTGTAGGTTTCCTCTATTAAACTATAAGCTCTTCTCTTTACTCTTATATCCCCAGGGCTTGGCATGAGTGTTTGGCATACAATAGGTAAATAATACTTAATGAATCACTATTTATTAATCTCCCTCAGTTTGGCCCCTTATAAGCAAAATTTTCACTACTGGGGCAGCTGAGTGGCTCAGTTGGTTAAGCATCTGACTCTTGGTTTTGGCTCAAGTCATGATCTCGTGGGTCATGAGGTGGAGCCCTATGTTGGGCTTCGTGATCAATGGGGAGTCTGCTTGAAAGATTCTCTCCCTCACCGCCCCCACTCTTTATCTAAAAAAAATTTATCTTTTAATAAAATTGGGCTACCTATTTCAGTTGGAAGAATATTCATTAATAGAGAGCCTCCTCAGGAAATTTCCTTGACTGTTGAGTGAACGAAGTCGGTAAATATCATCTGCAACTGTATCCTTTTCTGTTACAGAAAACTTCACTTTTTGAGCACTGCTAATAGCTGTTGAATTCCAAGATAAATTACTTTTTGTGGTGAAAAGTTGCCAACAAGTTCATATGCTCAGAAAGTATGGATTATAGTTTTTTATAAGCCCAGGTATGTTGAGGCATTGATAATGTAGGCAGTATTTTCTCAAGAATGAAATGTTCCTGAATAATTTTCCCATTATGTCAGTACACAGCATCGAATCGAATAGTATTAAACAAATCCTTCTTTTTTATATAACTTTATTGGAAAGATTTACAGAATCATATAATATTCATGTAGGCTTTTATCATGGAAGTAGCAAACTGAGGATCCGAATAGGAAACGCCATTAATATTATTAAATTTTACAGAACATGGGAGTCTTGGCCTCTATTTTACAAAGGTCCAGAATTTTCTTGCTCAGGTCAAAATTTCTCTTGCCATAAATGCTAATTCTGAAAGCCAGCCCTGATCAGCGCTCATCATTAAACGGAAGAATCCATGCAGATGTGTCAGACATCCTGCAGTTACTAGAGAGGGACATGACATCGGAGTGAGCCTCCACTGCTAGACAATGGGAGGACATTTCAATCCTCAGATGATGTACTGGACATTTGTTGTTTGTTCTGTTTAGCACATCTTTTCCTGTCTCTTAGTACATTTTCTTGTGGGGACCCACTCCCTCCTCCCTCATAATCCCTGTGGTTTTGGTGGGCCTACACCCAGACACCCTAGGCTCTAGGAAATATGCCTAGGACCGGGCCAGTCAGCACTTCCATCACAGTGACTGTTTAGGGATTGGCACACAACTCTAAGCTGATGCAAGGAGGCTTGGTCCTGTAATGACGAAGGATGCCTAGACTTGCCAAGGGCTATCGTGTTGAGAAGGTTTTCCTGAGAGTGACACCACTGCAGGAGAAAACAGACCTGAGAGATGGAGAGTGAATGGAGGTCCAGCAGCATTATTTAGACGGAAGCTATAACTTCCCTCGAACATTTCTGTTATCTTAGCCAACAGGTAGGTTTTTTGGATTAAACTGATTTGACTAGGGTCTCCTTTGCTTATAACCAAAAGAGTCTATCAACTCCAATCTACAAATAATAGTGTAATGAAATTTAAAAGTTATCTGGACAAGATGTCTGGGGAAAGTCCAGAGAGCTCAAATAATTGAAAAGTAAAAGAAAATATGCAGAGAATGAATATTAAGCATCTCTAAAATTTTCCAGCTATTTTCAAAAATTATATTCTCAGCTGGTGATGATAGGTGAGAAAAGATATTATTATGTCTTCACTTCCCATTGTTTACTTTCACAAACTTGGGTATAAGCATTTTAAGTATTTTAGTCATATTTTAGGCATGAATATTTTAATATTATCATTGATTTTTAAGTAGAGGCTATAATGTTTCTTTACGTTTTCAAAGGGTTAATTCATTCTTTTAAAAATATTTTATGAAATATCTCATACATATGGAAATACACTAGAAACATAAAATATAAAAACATATGACGAGTGCCTTGGTCAGTTAAGCATCTGACTTTTGATCTCACCTCAGGTCTTGCTCTCAGGGTCCTGGGTTCAAACTCGGCATTGGGCTCCATGCTGATCATGGAGCCTATTTAAGGAAAAAAAAAAAAAAGAAACATAAGAAATAACATATAATATAACCAACATCTGCATACATACCTATTAGCCTAAGAAATGTACCATTACAAATAAAGTTGAAGCTCTCTTACCCTCTTCTTGGACAAACCCCTCTCCCTCCCTCCTAGAGATAATTACCATTCTGAATTTGTTGTTTAGCATTACCATGCATTGCTCCATACTTTATCATACATGTATGAATGTCTGAACAATAAATAGTATTATTTAGGAGATAAATAAGCTTTACATAAGTGGTATAATAGTGTATGTTTTCTCCTGCAACTTGCTTTTTAAGTTAAACCTTATGTTTATGAAATTCATTGATGCTGATATGAGTAGCTTTCCTTCATTCATTCTCACTACAATATAATATTATATTTCAAGCTCTTAATCAATTGAGAACCCAGCTAGGGGGGTGGGGGAAATCTATGAAACAGAATTTTTACTGAACTTTAGCTGAAATTTAAGCATTTCCTTTAATTATAAAGTGGGAAGCCAACCATAGTTATGTGTGACTTTATTACCAAGAGGAATCATGGGAATTTCCATATCACACTATGGTTAATACAGAGAGAGAGTTTGAAATACAGATATTTACTTTGACATTGTTAGTTGTTATCTTGCTACTCTATTTAATGAGTTAATAAAACATGTATTACCATATCATAACTTTTTAGCATGCTGATAATAACCATATTTCAATACAATTTGTTTATTTGTAATCCTATATATTTCAAGGCATTTAAAACATTTTAAACATTTGAGAAGAGGCTCATAGGTCTCATCAGACTGCTAAAGAGGTCCTAGGCACAAAGTTAGAAACTTTGCTCTCAAGTAATTCCATACCTAGATATCTGCCTAAAAGAAATGAAAATGCACATCCAGACAAAGACTTACATGGGAATGTTCAAAAAGCACTATTCATTATAGCCAAAAAAAGTGAATGGGTCTATCTATACATGACAACAATACTTTAGCAATTAAAAAGAACTAACTGGGCTCCCTGCATGGAGCCTGCTTCTCCCTCTGCCTGTGTCTCTGTCTCTCTCTCTCTCTCTGTATCTCTCATGAATAAATAAATAAAATCTTTTTAAAAAGTAAAAATAAAAGTAAAAATAAAAAAAGTAAATTTTTATTAAAAAGTAAAAATAAAATAAAATCTTTTTAAAAAGTAAAAATAAAATACAACATAGATGAATTTCAAAACCATGTATCTGGTGAAAGAAGCCAGATACAAAAGACTAAATTTTAAAATTTCATTTGTATTAAATGTCCAGAAAAGACAAGTATAAAAATAGATACATATAGATACATAGTAAATTAGTTGTTGTCTGGGGGAACCAAGGCAGATGAGATTAACTGCAAATGGGCTCGAGGGATCTTTCTTAGGGTAATGGAAATGTTCTAAAATTGGATTGTGATGATGTTGCACAACTCCAAACGATTTACTAAAAATCATTAATATATGATAAAATGATAAATAAAATGGATGACATTTATGGTATTTAAATTAAACCTCAGTGAAGCTGTTTAAACAGCAAGAAACTTTGCTCCACTGTACGACCAGATCATTTATTTATTTTTCTATTAAAGGTGGTTTTCATTTTTGTATTTGCTATTAATAGCAATATTGCTTTGAGCATTCTTGTACATATCTCCTTCTGCACCCCCTGGGCATGTCTCTGTGCTGTATAGCTAGAGGCAAAATTACTATATTGCTTCAACTTTGCCAGATATTGAAATATTGCTTTCCAGATGGTTGCCACAATTTGTATTCTAGCAACAATGTATAAGAATTCTTGTAATTTATAGCCTCACCAATACTTGCTATTGTCAGACTTTTAACTTTTGCAATCTACTAAGTATGAAATGGTATCTTGTTTTAATTTTCGTTGCAACATTCTCATCTGGTAGGAGACACCATTGTGCCTTCTGTGGCCAAGGGCAAGACAGTGTAGTGGTTAGATGCTAAGGGACATTGTGCGTAGGTTTGAATGATGTTTCTACCACTTCCTAGAGATTGTAACTTGGGAAAATTATTTTATAATTTTAGCTATATATAAATTCACATTTTAACTTATTCCTGCAGAACCTATTTTGTTCTTGTGTCGTTGTGCTTCTCCGAGTAGAATTATTTTATATTTTTCCCTGTTCTCCCTGTAGGGAGTCAAATCACTCCTAAGATATCAAACTATATTGAATGAATAGGTGAGTTACAAAAGTTAGATTTTTATGAAGAAAAAAAGGACCATAGGTAAACTGAAGAACCTCAAAGATACAGCAAGAGTTTTAAAAGAGTAAGAAAAAAACTACAGATTACCTTTCCAGTAAGTAGCAGTGAAGGTGATAATTCACTCTTCAGTGGTAACAATGAAAGCCAAGAAACAATGTACTATCTTCAATACGCTGAAAGGAATTAACTGCCAACTAAGAATTCAGTTTGTTCCTTTGCAGTCTTTATATATGTATTTCCTTTTATTCTGGTCCTATTTCACTGATGAGGACCTTTAATTTGGTGTGCAATCAAAATGGTGGGGGAGGGCACCTGTCTCATTCTTGATCTTAAATGGAATGCTTATAACGTTTCGCCAATTTGAAAAATGCTTCTGTAGAATTTTTTTGTTAACTATCCTTCATCAGATTAAGGTAGTTCCTTTCAATATTTCATTTTGATCCTTACAAATAGATGCCAAAATTCCTATATCTTTTGAAATTATTCTTTAATTTTTCTTCTTTAATTGTGAATATAATGAAGAGCTTTGCTAGCGTTAAATTATTCTTTTTGGCATAGCGTGAACCCAACTTTGTCATCCTATATTATCTTTTCAATATTTTGCTGAATTCTCTTTACTAGTAGTTTGCTTAGAATAGGTGCATAAGTGATCACAGTTGGTCCATAACTTTCCATTCTCCTACCGTCTTGTTTGGGCTTGGTAGATGGTACCCAAGCTGATTCTGTCTGCCACTCCTGCCCCCTCAGTGGTCGTCATTCTGCACTTAAGCCCCACACACTCACATGTATTGAACATGATCTTTAAACTCTAATTTTTAAAAAGGTTTTTATTTATTTATTTGAGAGAGAGAGAGCACAAGCAGTGGGGAGGGGGAGTGAGAGGGAGAAGCAGTCTCCCCGCTGAGCAGGGACCTCAATGTGGGACTCGATCCCAGGACCCCAAGATCATAACCCGAATCAAAGGCAAATGCTTAAGCGACTGAGCCACCCACACGTCCTGATATTTAGACTCTTATTAATAAAGATTGTAGTTAGTGTGCCTTTCCTGAACACTCTGAAGTCTCAAATTACATTTTGTATATGGATTCCACAACTTAACTTTTAAATCTCTTGATATGAGGGGGACCTGAGTGACTCAGTGGCTGAGCATCTGCTTTTGGCTCAGGTCATGATCCCAGGGTCCTGGGATCGAGTTCCACATCAGGCTCCCCACATGAAGCTTCTCCCTCTGCCTGTGTCTGCCTCTCTGTGTTGTTCATGAATAAATAAATAAACTCTTTAGAAAATATATAGGTATTCTGGTTAAGTTAAACTACATTTCAAGTGATCCCATCAAAAAATTGTTATAATTATAGATACTGAATTACTTCATGCACTTCTGAACTTTTGAAATATCTTGTAATTGGAAGAATTTTCCACACACTAACTTTTGGCTCTATACATTTCACACCATGTTATCCTTCCACTCTTCACATATCTCTGGTCCTAGGGCCCAAAGGACAGTTTATAATATAACGTCTAAACTGTACCTACATATCATGACTCTGGTGAGGTCCACAGAGCAGACAGTAAAAATATTTCTGAAAGTCATTCTTTACTGGGACAGCAGCTAGCAGTAACTTAAGTGTATACACAGTGACTGCAAACTATATAAAAACAACCAACAAAACTCAAATCTCTAAGTCGACTTCCCTTTAACCACTCCAAAAAAAAAAAAAAAATGCTCACAGCCACTGCCATGACAATCTTACACAAGGAGAAATTTGGAGTAGTTGGAATAGAAAGGAAGGTAGATCTTAACCATGGGTTCAACATATATTTTCAAATTTTACAGAAACATATGACTATGTGAACCCATTTCTAGTCTCCCCACAGGGCCTTAGAAGAGACTCATTTAAGTGGAAGGCTCTATACCTAAGGCTGTGGCCCGTAGGTGGGAAGTGGAGTTTCAATTTTATTATTTTCCATACAGATAAAGAATTGCCTCTGGATGTTTATTGAAAAGTTCACTTTTCCCCCCACTTTTAATCTGCAGTGCCAACTGCTATACATTGAGCTTCTATATAGTTGGGAACCCATTCATATATGCTCACTGCACATGGTTCCTGTTTCCCCTCATGATTAGTTCCTTTTTAAAAATTTTCTGGTCTCGGGAAGCCTGGGTGGCTCAGTGATTGGGCATCTGCCTTTGGCCCAGGGCATGATTCTGGAATCCAGGATCAAGTCCCGCATCTGGCTCCTTGCAGGGAGCCTGCTTCTGCCTCTGCCTGTGTCTCTTTCTCTCTCTGTGTGTGTCTCTCATGAGTAAATAAATAAAATCTTAAAAAAAATTTTTTTTCTGGTCTCTTAGTGATTTCCTTTATTTCCTATGAGCCCAATAACACAAGAAAATTATGTTTTATGCTGGATCTAGCTGTTTTACAGGAACAAGGCCTCCTAGAATGTCTAATATTCCAGGCTGCCAGAAGCAGCTATGTCTGCCTTGAGGGTTCTAAATTTTAGGTATCAGGTCTTGAGATTGCCTGGTCATTCTTGATAGTCCCTTATTCTTATATTTTTGAAACATTTTGTTTTTCTGCATTTATTCAATAAACACATCTGGTCTTCTATAGCTGATAATTACAGCGTCTGAAGTCTTTGTGGGTCCGATTCTGATTATCTACTGTTCCCGTGGACTCACTGCTTTCTCCCTTCTCACAGTATTAGTGACTCGTGATTGCAAACATACATTCAATGCATCTTTATCTGCTGTAGTTCTTTGAAGGCTGGCTTAAAGGAGGTTTATTTTTCCTTCATAGAGACCGTTTGGATTTGTTCCTTCTAGATGCCTGGGAGCACTTTTAACCCAGGACCACTTTATTTTTCTTTAATTTTTATTTTAAAGATTTTATTTACTTATTCATGATAGATATATATGTAGAGAGGCAGAGACACTGGCAGAGGGAGAAGCAGGCTCCACGCAGGGAGCCTGACGTGGGACTCGATCCCGGTTCTCCAGGATCACACCCTGGGCCAAAAGCAGGCGCCAAACCGCTGCGCCACCGAGGGATCCCCCCAGGACCACTTTAAAATTAATTCTTGGTTTGAGGGTTTTCAAATAAAACAGAAGTATGAATTTGGGCCACATATTCTTTTTTTTTTTTTTTTTTTTTAGAGAGAGAGAGTGAGAGAGAGCACAATCGGGGGGCGGGGGGAATAGAGGGAGAGGGAGAAGCAGACTTCCTGCTGAGCAGGGAGCCTGACTTGGGGCTTGATCCCTGAGCTCAGTCCTGGGACTTTGGGATCATGACCTGAGCCAAAGGCAGATGCTTAACCAACTTAGCCACCCAGGCACCTCCTGAGCCACATGTTCTTGAGAGCCAGACTTTGGTTTCAAATTTTGGTTAGAGCATTCCCCTGCCATCATTACTTTATGCCAAGATTGAGACAAATGAGAAATTTTTTCTAGTTCACCTTTCTGTTGAAAGTCTAGCTGTTTGAAGATAATCGTACCTTTAGGCATGGGTTTTCTATCACAGTGCTTTAGGAACTATCTGTGGTATGTCACCAAAAGAAATTTTTATAAAATACAATTAAAATTAGTTACTAGAAAAATGGATTGCTGCTCAGATGTTACCACACTGTAAAATTACTCTGAAAGTTTTTAAATACTCTTAATTTCTGTACATATTTCAACACGGACTGGCAACAGATAATTTACAGACCCCTCTGCAAGCCCCATTTTGGGTAGTACAATCCTATCATTCTTCCCAACTTGGGCTGACCCTAAGCTTTATCTCCTATTCCCACACCCCCGATAGCTTTCAAAATGGAAGTTCAAAGTCTATTGAAATGGGAGATGTCAGAATCCTGGATGGATTGGGCACCTACTGGCTTATCTCTTGATTCTTGCTTTTGCTTCATTTTTTACATCTATAGATTTATCTTTATATATCACTAGTTTGGCAGTGCATTAAAAGAGGTTTCACCATGATCCACTGTTCCCTCTCCTCACTGAAATGTATGCATAAGTTCACCAAAATACATGCACAAGAGTAATTTTTAACCACATTTTTATAGTTGGCCTAAACTGAAAATAGCCAAAATTTCCATTAACGGTAGACAAATAAATTGTGATTCCCACCATATACTGTATGGTAATAAGAATGAACAAACTATTGCTACACGCAGCAACCTGGATGATTCTTAAAAACATGATGTCGAGTTAAAGATGCCAGGCATAAAAACACATATATTGCATAACTGTTTACATAAAGTTTAAAAACAGGTGAAATGAACCATCTTGAGGACATGTTATGTCTCTGCTTAAAATCCCTTCCATGTCTTGGGGAAGAGTGGTGGCTCCAACAGGTCATAGGCACTTCTGCCTAATGTTTTCCTGATGCTGCTCATATGGGGTCTTCCATTTGTGAAAATCCATTGAGCTCTGTACTTCTGATTTGCTCACCTTTTGGTGCATATTTATGCTTTATTAAAATGTTTACTTAAATGTATTTAAAAAATAGTTTATCCAAATGCCGGGACACCTGCACCCCAATGTTTCTAGCAGCAATGTCCACAATAGCCAAACTGTGGAAGGAGGCCTCGGTGCCCATCAAAAGATGAATGGATAAAGAAGCTGTGGTCTATGTATACAATGGAATATTCCTCAGCCATTAGAAACGACAAATATCCACCATTTGCTTCGACGTGGATGGAACTGGAGGGTATTATGCTGAGTGAAGTAAGTCAATCGGAGAAGGACAAACATTATATGGTCTCATTCATTTGGGGAATATGAATAATAGTGAAAGGGAATAGAAGGGAAGGGAGAAGAAATGGGTAGGAAATTTCAGAAAGGGAGACAGAACATGAAGACTCCTAACTCTGGGAAACGAACTAGGGGTGGTGGAAGGGGAGGAGGGCAGGGGGTGGGGGGCGGTGAATGGGTGACGGACACTGAGGGGGGCACTTGATGGGATGAGCACTGGGTGTTATTCTGTATGTTGGCAAATTGAACACCAATAAAAAAATAAATTTATTATTAAAAAATAAATAAAATAAAATCTGAAGAACCAGGAAAAATAAAAATAAAAAATAAAAAATAAATAGTTTATCCAACAACAGTCACTAAGCTGCAAAAGCCTGAAAATTGGGCACCATCTTTTCCCTCCCGTTAGCCCTGTGTCTAGTGATTCAGTCTATCACACGGGGCTGTGGGTCTTTTAAATATTCCCCATTCCGCCCTCCTCCCTCCTTCTCCTCCCGGACCATCATCTCAGCTGAGCTACTTGTACCACATCTGAGTCTTCTCTCCGTATTTACCTTCATGCTCCCCAATCCAATGTAACCAAGATGACCCAAGGTGTCCCTCAAATGTATATGACCTTAGGGTATGTCCCTGTTTACAATCCCTTCAGTGCCACCCCACTGCTTTCAGCAAGAAGACCTTGCTGTGGTTGAAAAGGCCCTGCCCAGCCTATCTACTGCTGTGCTCACAGCTCATCAGGGCCAGTCTCCCTTGATGCTCTTTACTCCATCAGCTCTGACATGCTTTCAGGTCTGGAATCCACCACTTTGCTTTCCTCATTGTCATCTTCACACAGAGGTGCTCTGGGCCGAAATATGTTTTTTTCTCCTTCTTCCTCAGCCCTTTTAACCAAACTAATTGCTCATAAATCCTAACCTCACCCTCTTGTTCAGGTAAATCTCCACTGTTCTTTTTCCCTTCTCATGCTGTATTCCCCTTTAAAGCATGCATCACTTTTATAAGTCCCTCATTGATTGTAGTAATTGATGTTGATATCTGTCTCTCCCACTGAAATGTAAGCTTTATGGAGCAGGAATTGCATCGGTCTTGTTCACCACTTTTCCCAGAATCTAATACAGTGCTCTGCTTGTGATAGTCGTTCAATTAATATTTGCCGAGTAAATGAATGAATTAATAATGTACTTTGCTATACTGTAACAGAAAGTGCGCTAGAGACAATTATGCTAAAATATTCACCGGGCATTTATTTAAACCCTTGGAGAAATTTAGTAGAATATTTTTTCCTCAGAAAGTTTTTGGCATTTAAAAATTAATTAATTCCTTCAGATCATGTCACTTCTTGACCTAAATCTTCCCCATCGTATTGATGTGATCTGGCCCCTCCCTGCTTCTCTGGCCTCATCCCTTACTACTCTTCCCTTGTCATGCTGCCCTTCCTGAGCCGTGAACATCCCAAGCATTGTCCTGCTTTAGGGTTTTCATACTAGTTCTATGGTCTTGTTGGACTGTTTTCCACCTACATGTTCACATGGTGGACTCATCCATATTCATGAAGTTTCCAATTTCACTCTCCAGAGAAGTTTCCCCTGCTGCTTCAATCTAAAGGGACCAGTTTGCCCTCGATGCTCTCCACCACATCATCCTGTTTTATTTCTTCGTAGTATTTACCAGGAATTATGTTGTTTTTTTGTGCTCATTTACTGTTCAGTTCCCAACACTAGACTGTAAACTCCATGAGGGCAGGCACTGTATTAGCTTTATTCAGTGCTGTGTCTACTGTATCTAGCAGTTTGGCACATATGAGATGCTTGATATATATTGATCAAATGACTTAATGAATGTGAAAGTGTAAGGGCATTCATTCATCCTTTGAATGTAGGGCAGTGCTGTACAATAGGCCATTCTATGATTATGGAAATATGGATAGACTATGGATTAGCCAATGTTCTCCAGAGAAACAGAATGATTAGGATCTCTCTCTCCCTATCTAGATATATATATATAAGAGGGTGTTTCCTATAGTAATTGGCTCATGTGGTTATAAAAGCAGAAAAGTCCCACAGTCCGCCATCTGTAAACTGGAGAGCTAAGAAAGTCCATGGCATAATCTAGTCTAAGTCTGAAGGCCTAATAGTGTTAAGTCCTGATTTTGAGTCCCAGAACTTGAGAACTAGGGGCACAGATGTCTAGGGGCAGAAGAAGATAGATGTGTCAGCTCAAGCAGGAAGAGAGGGTTCTCCATTCCTAATAGAACTTTTTTGTTCTATTAGGGCCCTCAATGAATTGGGTGATGCCCACCAACATTGGGGAGGACCATCTGCTTTGCTCAGTTTGCCAACTGAAATGCTAATCTCTTCCCATAACACTCTAATAGAAACACTCAGAAATAATGTTTTACCAGGCATCCCTTGGTCCCGTCAAGCTGACATACAAAATGAACTATCATAGTCTATAAGTCTGCTCTGTCCAATATAGTAAATATTAAACACATGTAGTTATTGAATGCTCGATATGTGTCTCATGTGTCTGAAAAACTCAATTTTAAATTTTGCTTAATTTCAATTTGAATAGAACCTGTAGGTTAGGGCCTACCATAATGGACACTGCAGCTCTAGAGAACCTGATTTAGGATGGGAGGTAGGCAAGGTCAGGAAAGGTCTGAGAGGAAAAAAGCATGCAAATGGAGATGTGGAGGCTGAGTTGACAGCATCCAAGTGGGGGGTGAAGTGGAGGAAGGAAGGCTGAGAGTGTGTACTTAGGGTATAAGGATTGGGAAGGACATGCCAGAGAGAAAAGACAGAATCCTTGGAAGTAGAGAGGCTTAAAGAGAGAGAGAGAGAGAGAGAGAGAGAGAGAGAGAGAGAGATTTTTAGTGTTGAGGAATTGGGATCTTTTTCAGAAATTTTATGACACAATGAGGTTTTATTGACCTGTGGTTTATCTCATTTTTGTATTTAAATTTGGGGTGCATTAAGTGACATGTGCTGGCAGGACATGCATATCAGAGCCAGTCCTTTCCCAGTGAAGTTTCAGTCCCTGGAGACTTCACTAACCCTTCTTTTGCTTAAGACTCTCAACCTTTTCAGATTGTACCATATTTTACAAGTAATAGGTTTGGGAAGTTTACTTCTGTGTAAGGAAGGGTTTCCTGTTATTTGGCCCTTTATTACTATTTTAAAGTTTAAAGAGTTGATTGATTCCAGTATGTTCACTCTCTCTCTATATATGTATATATACACACATATATATTTATATTATTATATATTTACATATTATATATATATATATAATTTTATATACTTTCTGCTTGACTTTTCCAGAGTAAATAAGAGTAGAGGTTTACTTTCTCACACATATCAAAACATTTGCTTCTTGGGGGTCAAAAAATAAATAAAAGGCAGACAGTGAGTGCACTCTTACAACTTTTAAAAGTGATTCAATGTCTGTTTTGTATTTTTTAAATTTTTTTTCTGTTTTGTATTTTTATCTGGATTGATCATCTCCCAATGATTTGAAAGTTGTGGATCTGATTTTATATGCATATACATACACAATATATGTGTTTCCCATTGTGTTATAATTATTCTAATTCAATACTGGGCAATGATTTCTACTTCCCAGAAAGAAAGGATTTATAGTCTAAAAATGCCTATGTGTAATTTTTTTGGTAGACTAATTACCACTTCAGAGCAGTTTTAATTAAAAAAGAATCTTACCCCATTTAAGCTCCCTTTCCCACAGATTTACTCATTTTTCACCCCTGACACCACTTTTTATTTTTTGCAGATTTTTTTTTTTGATGACGGCCAATTTTTCTTGAAAAGCATTTCTCTACTTTCCTACTTAGTTTGAAGGCTTGTAGATTTTCTGGACCAGACAGATATTCTTGAAGATGTTTATTATGACTTATGAAATAGAAATAAGATCTAAGGCTTAGCACAGGAGCTGGGAAACTGGAAGTTTTGACCTGTAACCTACTTTGCCTTCTCTTGTGGGACTTAAAGTACACTGCTCTATGAGGAAGATGCTAATTCCTGATGTTCAAGGCGATTCTATATAGATCTTGTGTATTATTTTTAATATTATTACAAAGTATTAATAATAGCAAGTTGAACTGGGTCTGACTGTGAAAGTATCAGAGATGTGTGAACTTGGACCTCCATTACTGTAAGAACACAAGTATTCATGTTTGTCCAAAGGACTGCTAAGGGGGGGGGGGTGTACCAGCATCTACCACTTTCTTAAGCAACTCCACACCACTCAGGGCATTATTTAAACAGTCTCTGTGTCTGTTAATGAACAACCACCGGGCTGAAGTCAGAGGTTTGAGCCTGAGTAGTTAAGAGTATAAAAGTCACCAAAATACAATAGCGAGGTAATGTTGTAAAAAGTGAAGAAAGCACAGTAAAAGGGGAAGGTTGGAGGGCAGCCCGGGTGGCTCAGCGGTTTAGCGTCGCCTTCGGCCCAGGGCCTGATCCTGGAGCCCCGGGATCGAGTCCCATGTCGGGCTCCCTGCATGGAGCCTGCTTCTCCCTCTGCCTGTGTCTCTGCCTTTCTCTCTCTCTGTGTCTCTCATGAATAAATAAATAAAATCTTAAAAAAATAAAAGGGGAAGGTTGGAAAATGAACTTGGTTACATCAACTGAATGCCAAGAAAGCCATGGAGAGATGTACAAGAGAATACCTCTTACAGAATAGAAAGAGGGGGACCTCTGGGAATTGGCAACCTTCTGGGAATTAAGTGCCAGTTATGTCCTGGACCAATTATCGGTGCTTTTCCTCAAGACAATTTTTTCTTTTTTAGAAAATTGTATTTATTTATTTTAGAGAGAAGGAGAGAGACCGTGCGAGTGGGGTGAGGGGCAGAGGGCGAGAATCTTAAGCAGACTCCTTGCTGAACCCAGAGCCTGATGCAGGGCTTGATCTCACAACCCATGAGATCATGACATGAACCAAAACCAAGAGTCAGAAGCTCAATGGACGGAGCCACCCAGGTGCCCCTAAAGACTATTTAAAGCAGCAACCTTGGCAACAAGCATGGCCAGATTTGATCCCAGACTCCTCTTCTTAGTGAGGGCTCTTGTCAAATCACTTAACTTCCATGAATCTTATCTTTCTTTTCTGAAAAGTGAGGATAATTATATCTACTTCACAGGGTAATGTAAGGATTAAATGAGGTAATCTGATATAAGTAAAGAACTGTTCTTTTCCCATCCCTCTAACAATACCAATATGCGTTCCTTAGAAGTGGTTTGCGCTGGTTAAGTGCCGGGACTCTGGAATCAGATTTGTTAGGTCATGGCTCTCTCACTTACCAGCTGTGTGACCTTGGACAAGTTACTTGACCTCTCTGTGCTTCACGTTCATAACACGTAAAATGATGATCTTGAGAGTACTTTCCCCATAAAGTTGTTATGAGGATTAGAAGTTTAACGTATGAAGTGTTTAGGATAGCACTTTGGCACACAGGAAACATGTGAAAGTGTCAGCTCAAAATGTGCAACGGTTTGGATTCTTTCTAGCAGTGACTCATTTTGTCTTAGGTTATGTGCACATAACGGGGTGGGAAGATATGGTAACAGTTATGCCAGCTGGGGGCTAAGTTTCTTGTAATTCTGTTTGGGGCAACGCTGCCTGCTGTGAACAGGGGGTGGTGGTAGTTGGCCTTCCAGCTAAGGTTGTGGATGGTTGCAGGGCTTTCTGGGTGAGAGCCTTGCAGGGCCCGCAGCCAGCCGGTCTCGCATCCAGCCTTTGTGACTGATACTGGGCAAATGAACATTTCTGTTTCTTCCCTTGTGAAATGGGCAATTTTTTCTTTTTTCTTTTTTTTTTTTTGCCTCTGGGGTGGTGTGCCTGTAACATGCGGTAATTTACCTGCAGCCCATGTAGCCTGCACCCAGCACGGAGCTGAGGGGTGACCATGATCACATCAAATCTATGTAGAGCAGCTGGGCCCTCGGGGCTCGTAGCGGGGAGAACAGAGGGCAGCTAGGGGTGGGCCCTTCCTGCCTGCCTGAGCTCGGCCTGGGTAAGACGAAGACGAAGCAAGGTCTTATTTGTGCAACGGAATGACTGCGGAGGTCCCCCCTGGACCCTGCCCCCCCCCCCCCCCCAGGCAGAGACCCCATCCTTTCCAATTTTAGGATCCAGTCATTTCCGTCCGAGCGGGCGTCTCCGGGCTGGGCCGTTAGCAGCGGTGGGCGGGGACAAGCCCCACACCTGGCCTGACACCTGCCGCCGCGCCGGTGGCCCCAGGGCTGCGGCCGTCCCCGCCCGGGAACGCGCCTCCCGTCGCTTCCCCGCGGCCCCGGCGGCCGCGCAGTAGCCCCCGCCCCGGTCGCCGCTGCCGGCGTCCCCCGAACGCGCTCCCCTCCCCCCGTTTCGGGGACGTTGGCCGCGGCTGACATTTAAAGGAAATAAACAGGGACTGTAGGAACCGGCAGGTCCTCCGCGCGCGGGGAAGCCGGCGGCCGTGCGCGGCGACGAGCGCCTGTCGGGGCTGCCAGGGCGGCTGCCGCTCGGTCTCGCCGGGCTGCGGCTGCGGCTGCGGCTGCGGCTGCGGTCGGGGTCGGGGTCGGGCTGCGGCTGCGGCTGCGGGCGGGGCGGGCGGGGCGGCGGCGGGGGACCGCGCGGGGGCAGCCGGGCGGGGGCGCATCTCCGCCAGCAGCGAGGCCGCGGGGCCCCGAGGGGCGCGGGGCGCGGGCGGCGCAGACAAAGAGGCGGGCTGGGCCCGGCCGCCGCCGCTCGGCCCCCGCCCCCCGCCCTCGCCGTCGCCGTCGCCCTAGCCGCGGGGGCCCCGACAGACAGCGCCCCTCCCGGTGCCGGCGGCGGGGGGCGGGGGCGGGGGCGGGGGCGGGGGCGGCGGGGCCCCGAGGTGCGCGCGGCGGGCGAGGCGGGGCGGGCGGGGCGGGCGGGGGCGCGAGGGGCGGCGCGCGGGGCGGGGGCGCGGCCGGGACACGTGTGGCGGCGGCGGGCGGGGCGGGGGCCGGGGCGCCCGGGGCTTTAAGAAGGTGCGGAGCGGGGCGGGCGCTTTCCCAGGCCCGGCCGAGGGGCGTCGCGCGGCGGCGGCGGCGGCGGCGGCGGCGGAGGGAGGCGCAGGCGGAGGCGCAGGCGGCGGCGGAGGCGGACGACGCGCTCCGGCTCCGCAGCCCGGGCCGCTCCCCCGCGGCCGCCAGAAAGTTTGCGGGCCGCGGCCTCGCGCGGAACTTGCCGGCGGGGCCGCCCCGAGCCCGCCCCTCCCCGCGGGGCCGCCGGCGGCATGGAGCGCAGCTGGGCCCCGCGGACGTGGCTCGTGGCGCTGCTGCTCGGGGCGACGCTGAGGGCGCGCGCGGCGGGCCCCTCGCCGGGCTCCTCGCCGGGCTCCGCGCCGGGCCCCTGGCCGCGCTCCTCGCCGCGCTTCTCGCCCTTCTTCTTCCTGTGCACGCACCACGGGGAGCTGGCCGGGGACGGGGAGCAGGGCGAGGTGCTCATCTCCCTGCACCTCGCGGGCAACCCCACCTACTACGTGCCGGGGCAGGAGTACCACGGTAGGTAGCGCCCGCGCCGCCTCCCCGCCGCCTCCCCGCCGCGCCCCGCGCCCCGCGCCCCGCGCCCCGCGGCCGCCGCGCCGCGAAGTTGCCGGACCCCGCGGCGACCCGGGGCAGCGCCCTCCGCCCCCGGACCTTTGTCCTGGCGCCGGGCCGGCCGGTGACCGAGGGGCGCGCCCGTCCCCGCCGCGAAGTTCCCGCCGCCCGACCCACAGCGGACGGGTCCCCGCCGCGTCCCGAACACGCGGGTTTAAGGGGACAGAGAGACAGAGAGAGAGGAAAAAAGATTCCTCTTACTTGGAACGTGCTGCTTGTTGTCAAAAGTGATCTCTGTGTTGTTTATTGATGACTTTGTCTTTTATCTGCACAGCTTTGATTTCCAGGTAAGGGCTGCAAGCCCCTTATGGTGCAAAGGTGCCTTTTTCTTTCTTTCTTTCTTTCTTTTTTTTAAAAGGGTCGTTGCGGAGTCCTTCATCAAAATCAGACGCCGCGGAAGTCTACTATAGCTCCAAGAAATACGATTTTACGTGATGCCTGTATTTTGACTGTTTTAAGCCAGCACCTCGAGGATGTGGGGGAAATGAGATATTGTCCATTTTCTGTAATTTCCCCCTGGCGCTCCTGAAGATCGCGCCTCCGTGGTGCTTCTAACGGTGTGGCAGGCACTATTTGATTAGAATTTCAAGGCAAAAATACCTGCACCCAACCAAATAGAGACCATTGCCTAGTGATCTCATGTTGTAGTTTCGATGTCTTGTAGGCTCCTAACAGTTATTGACATAGCGGGAGATAATCCACCGAGCAGCTGGCATTTCAGATAAACATGCATGTACGAATGATAAGAGTCCTTAAGTTTTCTGTTTTCTTAAAAAAAAAAACAACCCACCTTCAAGTCTGCTTTAAAATGTTTTACGTCAATAAATGCTTTCTAGAGGTCTAGAATCGTGCTCTTACAACTTTCTTGTGCGTGATGGCAGACTTGTCTGTAAAGTAGGAGTCGAATTCAGGGGGAATTTTAGACTTTGAAAAATTAATTTTCTGTAACGAATCCCTTCCTTAATAAAGTGTTTCTCTCACTCCCTTCCCAAGAATGTTCTGGCATTTTTCTCTGATATCTCGAGAATCTTTAAGTGGAAAGACCAGCCAATATGATGGCAACCCAGACCTAACCCAAAGACTGATTGATTGAGCCTGTCACTTGGTGTGACCCTTAGCAGAGGTGCTCGCCTGTCATTAGTTCTAAGTGAGAGTGGTAGGTAAGTGAGCCAAAGCTGGGATAAAAGGTATGATTGTCAGGTAGTGATGGAAGACCAGGATGTTAATACAAAGCTTTGTTATTGGGGTTTTCCCCCCTCTGTTTTCCGCATCCTTTGGAAGGTGCTGGCATAGAAAACTTAATACTAAAATATGACATAGCCTTTGCTTTTGCTCTAAAGCTAGAAAATAGAAGTCAGCCAGAGACTGACCATAATCACATCCCTAAGTCTGAAAAAGAATGAGTGCTAGAGAGTGAGAAAACAGTGTAATACTTCAAGTTGGACATTGTGGGGGAAGCTTCAATTTCTACCTCATTTCTGCCATCAGAAAAGGTAGAGGAATTTTATTATGCAGCTTCAAGAAGTTCAGATTATTATAAACTTTGAGAATCATTAATGTCATATTTTTAAAAAAAGATTTTATTTATTCATGAGAGGGACACACACACACAGAGGCAGAGACAAGAGGGAGAAGCAGGCTCCACGCAGGGAGCCTGACGTGGGACTTGATCCCGGGGCTCCAGGATCACGTCCTGAGGCTGAAGGAGGCGCTAAACCGTTACATCAAACACTTAGATTTTTAAAAAGATTTTATTTATTTATTTATTCAAGAGACCCAGAGAGAGGCAGAGACACAGGCAGAGGGAGAAGCAGGCTCCCTGTGGGGAGCTCAATGCAAGACTGGATCCCTGGACTCGGGATCACGACGGAGCCAAGGCAGATGCTCGACCACTGAGCCACCCAGGTGTCCCAAACACTTAGATTTGAAACTGCCTGTAGCTTCAGGCCTTCAGTAAGAGTTTTTCCCTGTAAAATGTTCTACAGGTAGAAGAATTGTTTAAAAATGAAATGATGCTTCCTTGTGTGTCTTCTTTTTTAGACTTTTAAAAATTAAGGTTAAAATTATATAGCATCTTTAGGAATTGAACTGATGAGGGGGAAAACTTAATATACATTTCTGGTTGGCTCAACATATATGAGACCAAAATAGCAGATCATTCAAAATTTTTTGAAGCTCAGAAATCTGTAAAATATTAGCTTCAGGTTTTGTTTCTCACCTTCTCAATCTTTAAAGGTAGCTATTATGTCAGGAAAAATCAGTCTTATTGATGATTTACATCGAACTCATCATTTGGAGGAATGATGTTTGGGTGGAGGTGATGGTTGTCACTTTTTTACCTAAGAGAATGCATCGAGATGGAAGAGGTGTGTACAAGGGCCCCTAACACAGACGTTACTGTGGGTCAGACTATGTCAGCTGCCCTCGGAGACTTGTGCTGTGTGACTGAGCTCAGGATGTGAAATGCAGAGGCAGAAATCACTCTAGTATAAGCGTGGTTCAAAATTACAGGTCTCTGTATGTGTAATCTTTATGCAAAGATCTTATTGAACATTTTTTGGGATGCCTTGGTGGTTCAGTCGGTTAAGTGTCTCCCTTCAGCTCAGGTCATGATCCTGGGGTCCTGGGTTTGGAGCCCTGCAGCATTGGGCTCTCTGCTTGGTGAAGAGTCTGCTTCGCCCTTTCTTTCTGCCCCTCCCCCCATGCTCTCTCTTTCTTTCAAATAAACAAATAAAATTTTAAAGAAAAAAATCTTTCGAAAAACAAAAATATAATACTAAAGAATTTGAAGCTTGCATGTCTAACAGAGTTGTCATATTTCCAACATTAAGTAGTCTACCTATGTATTTGCAGTTTGGGCAACTCTATAAACAGTGCATGATTACTTCTACTAGTTTTCATCTTTTAATTAAAGTATGTCACTCGTTATCTCTGTTTTCATCTGCTTATATCATTCATTCATTCATTCATGCATTCATTCATGAGAGAGTGGGGTGGGGGGAGAATCTTAAGCAGGCTACATGCCCAGCACAGAGACCGGCACAGGGCTCAATCTCACATCCCTGAATTCATGACTTGAGCTGAAATCAAGAGTTAGATGTTTACCCGACTGAGCACCCTCATCTTCTTACATCTTTTAAATTCTGTTGTCTGACTTTCTTCAGATGGCATCATTAGTCACAGTGAACTGTGGTGTCCTTGCATGCATATACCACATTGTAGAAGCTCAGCAGAAAGAGATCTTGCATATATCATGTTGAATTGGAAAGGTCCCAGGATCAAAACGAACCTACTTTCCTTCTTTCCTTCCTTCCTTCCTTCCTTCCTTCCTTCCTTCCTTCCTTCCTTCCTTCCTTCCTTCCAGGATTTACTGTTTTTGCACAAGTCGCAAAATATGGTCAGTTTCCACAATATGATTTCCAGGACCAAACCTAATTTTTTTTTTTTTTAGAAGTTTGTGAATAATGGGCAGATAGGAAATAGAAACCTAGTTGGTCTAGCCGGGTGGCCATTTCTCCTTGCTAACCAAGCCTGGCAATTCTCTGCTCCTTCTCCTAGGAACCAGGGTGGTATTGTGAAACATGCAAAGGTCGAGTTGATGTCTGCACCTTTCCCTTCCCTTGATAATCCCTTTTCCTCCCCCTCAACCTCAGGTTTCTACCTATCCTTTTTTTTTTTTTTTTTTTGTTTACAACTTCCTCCCCCAGCTGATTTGTGGAGACTGTGACTCATCAATACTAAATTTTCCCACAGTCTTAATTACACTGGTAGAAAAATATTTTTCCTTTTTCTTTTTGTTTGGAAGAATTTTAAGCATCACCAAGCAGGCAGGTAATATATTTTGGGATAGAAAGACTTTTAGAAATCCCTGAAATCATGTATTAAGAACCTACCTGCTCACAAGATTGGCTTTACTCAGTCACCATCAGAGAGGAGAGGTCAGACATTAGAAAAAGCATCTATGAAAGCCAAGCATAGGTAAATGAGTCTGGAAAGTGTCTGAGCTCGGGTAACACAATTTATCTGAGTCCCGAAATAGGCTAGAGTCCCTATCATTAAGGGGGCGTGAGGTGAAAGGAAGTGTTCCCTTATAGTGAAAAAATATTCTAAAATATTGAGGGAAAAATTGTCTTAAGCAGAACTGAATTAGTGATATGGTGTAATGCTTAATAGGGGGATTGTATTGTATTTTGTAAATGCAGTAGCACTGTTGGTACGTCTTGCATGCTATGTTTCCATTCCATTATTTATTTAATTGTGTTGTGGGGTGATTGGGAAAATCAATTTCTACTGCTAAAACAGCATTTACAAAAAAAAATACATAATTGGGCAAAGAGCACTTTGTTATAACAGTCACCGATATTACTATTATTAATACATGTGTTCTGGAATCAACGGTTGCTACTTAAAAATCACTGTTTGAAGGCAGTGCAATGTAGTGACCTTTCAAATATAGGAATGATATATATATATATGTCAGGCATAATTTTTGGTAATATACTCCAGATAAAATTCCTTTCAAAGAAATGATTTTATCATCTGATTTAAAGTAATCTGATGTTGCTAAGGTAACTATTGTTTGATCAGGTGTGTAGGTATTTGCCCTTTACCTGTCTCCTGATTCCAGAATCAGCACATTTAAACTCTTAGGATAATTTGTCAGATGCAATTTATAAGTGAACTGCAGCTGTGTCCTACTTGTATGTGACTGTGAAAATTGACCATTTTAAAGCATTTTGCTCTACTTGTTATATATTTCATCTCACTCTCTACAATTTATTTCACACATGTTTTACTGATGTGGTTCAAATTGTTTCTTAAATCATATAAATCTTGCCTTAATATATATTCCCCTTGTGAGATTCGATTCCAACTGTAAACTTAAATCGGGTCTTAGACTCATAATTGAAAACACCTCATTTAGGCACATATTCATACTTTACTCATAGTACATTACTAGAAATTATTTGATTAGAGTATTACCCTCCAATTTTTATGAATCTTTATTTTAAACTGTTATTTTTGTTTTCATTATAAATGTTAAAGAATGAAATAAAGTTGCATAATTGTAATCATACATTTTTGACAGAACTTACTCCCATAGATTTTTCTTTTCACCTTTAAAAAGTAGGTGATAGGTATTGTAACAAGATTTTAAAGCCCATACAATTGACTTTGAAATTTTTTGCCAAATTAGGGGCTCAGCCAGTAGAGTATATGGCTCATGATCTCAGGTCTTAAAAAAAAAAAAAAAAGAAAATTTTTAATAAATTAGTTCATTCAAAAGAATAGATATGAAAGCCTTTTTGATTTATTTTTTCCTCCCTGGAATTGATCAACTTTATAGAATGACCTGGGAACCTTACATTATCAATTATTTAGAATGTGTTGCATATTAAGCCATAATTGTTCTTTTGATTATTTCAAAAGGCACTCACTATGTCTTTAATGTTAACAGATGGTTCCTTAGTATTTCAAATAGCCTTTACATTTGAAAAGCATAAATAGAGTAATCAGTACTTTTTGAACGTTGGCATTTTAAAAATTGTATACTCACACAAAATATAAAGTTCAAAAAAATTTAAGTTCTTCGTGTAATATAAAAATAGCAAAAATGGATGGCCCTATACTCTGTCAGGAAGAGAAGAAAGGTGGAATGCACTCTGTTAGAATGGCAGGTTCATTATCAACAAAAAGAAATGGTTTGGGCTTCGTCTGAGGCATGACATAAACACATATAAAAAGAGAAACTCATTTATCTAAATATTTTGGTTTCAAGAAACGTTTGATTAACCCATCCCACTTATTATTTAGAGTCATTTGTTAAATAACCAAACTGCATAATTTCAGTCTTAAGCAAAAGGTATTAAAAACATATTTTCAGAAATTGAGTTTTCAAATGTGAAGATTTCTTAATGACTGCCCAAATTCAGGAATGGTGTATTTAAAAAAAAAAAATGATTCTTGGCTGTCCAGTAATTCCCCATGAGGTGATTTTACTTTGGTTTCAGATGTATAGCTCAGAGAGTGATTTTCACCACAGTATCTCAATGATACTCATGCCCATCTCAATGAAGGGAAGAAAGCTTCTAAAGGATTGAATGCTGTGCCTATGGGTTTAGCAATTATTTCTAAGATGTGCTCTGCTAAAACTATACATATTTTTTCCTTCTTTATTCAATCCCATGTAGGAACCAATATAGCAGCAGATGGGGGGATGTGTGGAAGGATCAGTACAAATGTACAGATGTCGATTTGTGGCTTAAGGCAGCTCTAATCACTCAAAAAACAAAGTGAAGGTAATTAGGTAGCTTTTGAATGCTGCAAAGATGTAGTTATAGGAACTCTGATGTTCCAGAGTAAACACTGAAACCCAGCTTATCTTTTGATACTAAATTATCTTAGAATAATAAAATTATCCTAAGGAGGAAAAAACTTTATTTAGAAAGCAGAATAAATTAAATTTTATTGATTAAAAGATTCTTTGCAACTAGAGAAGAACTCATTAGTGTTTGCCATTGATGTATGCTGGTCCCCACACACCAAGTAACATGGGGCCATGAGCATAGTTGACCAGTCACTGCTACATTCACCACTGAAATTGACTTTTTCTGCCTTTTCTGCTAAGCCTGCTCTCCTTCCATCTGTATCTCACCTGCTCTGTCCCCCTTGGTCCCTTTCTTCTTCCCGCTAAATTTTCTCATCCTCTTTCCTCCTCCTCCTACCGTGTTGCAGGTCTTTGCTTTCCCTGCTTTACAACTCTCTTCTCTTGTGCGTTCTGTTCTTTCTCTTTTTTCTCTTTTCCTTCTTCCCTTCAGATTTTCTGTCACTATCTCAATTTTTCACTCCATTGTCAGTAACATGAAAAATATCAGTAGATTTATATCAATTATTGTACTCATTGGGTATCTGAAATCATAGAAGCGGATGGGTAGACTTTTATATTATTCTCTTAAAAACTTAATATTATGTTTCTGTGACATGCATTTGCCCTTCAAAAAAAAATCTGGGTTAATTACTCCTAAAAGAAAAGCAGGACCTTCCTCCTCCACTGTAAAGTGTTTCAGAAAAACTTTCTGGTCTGTAGCAGTTTGATCCTGAGTTGGCCTCTTTCTCCACTGCCCCTTATTTGGTCAGACTGCAGATTCTGAAGTTTACGCACAGAAGCATTTGTACACATTGGGAGGGGAATTTACATTAATTAGAAAACTGCATGCACAATTGACTTGAATCTAAAAGACAGCTCTATCTGGATACATCTGAATGCTTGAATGCAAAGAATCTCTTGTAGTAAACTGATGAAGGACTTTCTCTATCATCACCTCAACAACCTCAAGTCATCTCTTTAACTTGCTGGTCTCACTTCCAAGGCTCATAAGTGCAGTTGTGTAGGTATGAAATAAAGATGCCATCTTATCTGGTTGCTGGCACATAGGTCAAAAAGTGGGGTGGGGGCCTTGGTATAAAACAAACACTAGATTGGAGATGTGTTGCTCTGGGGTAAGTACCATGGTCTTTCTTGAGCAAGATCTATTTTATTGTTTGTGCCATTCAACGATACGTTGGCTGAGAGTTATTACACTAAAAAAGAATAATCCAGGGAGGTATAGGCATGTGTGTATACAGTGGCAAGAGTTCAAGCTTTGGCAGCAGAGAGACCTGCATTTGTGTCCTTTCTCTGCCGCTTATTAATTGTGTGCCTTCAGCAGGTTACCTATCAAGTCTTAGTTTTCTGATTGTAATGCAGAAATAATTATATTCATATTTCAAGATTGCAATCATCAAGTAAGATTATGCATATAAGGCACCTGGCACACAATAGGTGCATTTTAGATGGTAGGTTAACATCTGATACAATCACCCAACATTAGATAAGGGTATTTAAAGTGCTGTATATCAACTAGGAGCCATTTACCCATGGATTTTGTGCCTTGTCAATATGTGGAAGATTTCAAGAGAAATTTGAAATTTGGTTATTGAGGAGAGTCATAAAAGTAAAAAAAAAAAAAAAATCAGCTCATCAATATGTATGATCAGAAAGTGCTTCCCAGCCAAAATAATATGACTTGCCTAGAATTAAGAGAATGGTTCTAGTACAATCCAAACTTTTATTGATTTGGCCCATTTCTAACTTAAACCTTCCTGTTCCTGAATTGAGTATTTTTCTTTATTTGGTGGTCATAATATTGACCAAACTTTGTGTATTTAAGTGTAGTCTGGGAGATATGCCAAGATAAGTAAATATTTACATCAGTTTAATGTATTTTGTCAATCCTATAATATATATGTCTACAACCAATGTAAAATATTTTTAAAATACAAAACTATTCAGTTTAATGTATTTTGTCAATCCTGTAACATATATGTCTACAACCAATGTAAAATATTTTTAAAATACAAAACTATTTTTAAAACAGCCAATCTAAAACTGAGAGAAATTGGTTTTGATAGTGAACCCAGAGCTCAATAGGTCCTCAGGGACTGGTAGAGGAAACTTAGATCCATAAGTGGTTAAGTGGTGAAGTAGAAGGTCACTTCACTTACAATTTAAAAAAAAATATTGTCAGGATAAAGGCTTTGGCTGTCCACTGAAGCAAAGTTTTTTTTTTTTTTCTTTTAAGCAAAGTTTTTAGGCAAGTGACTATTAGCAGGTTGTTTGGGAGCATGAAGTTAGATGATCACAATGGCAGATTCCAGCATCTAGGAAAACTTCTCTGGCCAACTCATGTCAACTGAGCTGGTTGTCCTCTTCTTCTACAGACAGTAGCAGAGGAAGATTGTTGTTCCTAGGCTCCATAGTGCCCATGATGTCACATACATTGATTGTTGTCTATCTAGCCATTACTGAAACTCTCTTTCTTTACTGATTTTGTTGAGAACAACTATGGATCCAGTTAAAAATACCTCCAAGGCTCCCTTGCCATATAATTTAGTAAGTTGAACTGGAAGTCTACCAAATGGGGTCTTTAGAAAGATGATTGATAAAATCAATAAAGGTGATTTTTAGAAAGACTTAGCAAATAGTTGGTTTTTGTTTACTCTTACCACGTTCTTCTAGCCATGGTGTGGTACAACCATCTTGTGACCTTGAGGGTGATGGTCACATGGTAAGAGTGTACGAGGAATTTAGGGGAGCCTTGATCTTTATTTTTTATGTTGAGAGAGAGCGCGAGAGACAGAGCAAGAGCATGTACACATGGTAGGGAAGGGGTAGAGGGAGAGGGAGAGAATCTTAAGCAGACTCCATGCCTGGTGCAGAGACCAACATGGGGCTCTATTTCACAACCCTGAAATAAGATTTGAGCCAAAATCAAGAATTGGATGCTTAACTGACCAAGCCACGCAGGTGCCTCAAGAAGGAGCCTTTGTCTTTATTTGTACCTTTGACCAACTATCCCAGCCCTCTTCTGGATTTCTTGTATCTTAAGTAAAATTAATCAGGTTCCTATTATGTGCAGGTAAATAATTATTTACTCTAAATGCCCAGATGACCCAATTTACATTCTTTTTTAGGCTGGTCACAATTCTTTTTTTTTTTTTTAAGATTTTATTTATTTATTAGAGAGAACAAAGAGGGGGAGGAGCAGAGGGACAGCGAGAAGCAGGCTCCCCACTGAGCAGCGAGCTAATGCTGGGCCCCATCCCAGGACCCTGGGATCATGACTTGAGCTGAAGGCAGTGCTTAACCGACTGAGCCACCCAGGCACCCCAGTCACAATTCTTGTATCAAGTTCTAAATTTCTCTGGTCCTTGCATAGAATTACTTTTGGCCCCTTTGATGGAGCTAGGATGTTAACTAAGACACTTTTGATAATACATTTAAAAAATATTCCTCAAGGTATGCTACTTCTGCAGGTAGCAAAAATAGTACATTTTATGTTAACTTTTTAGTAATGCTTTGAGAAGTTAACCTGTCCCTGACCTCCAATTTCTAAAGTTTCTTATAACTGACAGCTTATGCTATTTAGTTTCCTTCCCCAAACTTTGTTTCCTGACAATCCTTTCTCTCTAAAATGTACTATCACCGTATATAAATCCTGTTGACATTTAAAATACCTAGATGTATGACATGGTTGTAAATGTGAGCTCTGCCCCAACCTTAACCTTGTTTGTTATGTCTGGCTCAGCTTCTAGGACCAAATCCAACATTGTTATTTCTCTTGCTTGCTTCTGTGTTGACAGAGGAAACAGGCATTTCAGTCTCACCTTTAGGAACATGTCATCTTTTCATGTAGGCCACCTTTGTTATGAATGTTGAAATATCCTATGATCATAGCTCCAGTTCTTTTCTTACTTCCTTTTCTCACAGAAACACTTCCTGCATTCTTATGCTGAAAAAAAAAAAAAAGTCCTATGTCTAGTGTTTGTGATGGAGGAGTATACAGAAATTAGTCGGTGTTAGTCTCTTTTAGAAAAAGTGGGTTCACATTCCCATTCCAAGCACTGATACTATCAAAAATTTAAGAAGGCTACTGAAGGACTTAGAAATAAGAGCAACATATTAGCAGCAAATCCTAAAGTAGTACTTAGTGTGTGCTAGACACTGATCTAAAATCTTTACACATATTAATTCATGTAATTTTCACATCAACTTTATGAGGTAGGGACTATTATCCTCCTTTTATGGATATAGAAGCTGAGTCCCAGAGAGGTATGTCTTTTGCCCAAGATTTCAGAGCTATTAGGCAGGAGTACTCCGTTGGTCTTGCTCTAGCTGGAATGCATTTCTTTGTAGAAATGACACTTATTTCAGGAAAGGGATAATAAGAAATAATAAAAGACATGCCAAGAAAGAGAAAACAACAGTAAAAGCCAATTTTGTTATTTAATATGAATATTGCAAACTTAAACCAGAAGGGTGATATCCATGCCAAGCAAAGTCAGAATTTCAGTCCTAAATAGTCATTGACTAAGACATTATTATTATCTTCCAGAGAAAGCAGGTAGCAGAGATATCACTTAGTATATACTGTTGATCTGAAAGAGTTAACATGCCTTCAAAGTATGATGACAAAAATATAGAAAAGTGATTTGCAGATTTTGTTCACATTTATTTTTAGCATCTTGATGAACGTAATTTCTATTAAGATTTTAAAGTAGGTAGGAAGTTTGTTCTCTAATAGAAGTTTGTTCACTAATAGAATTAAGTAGAACCAGAATGTAAGAGGAATACAAGAGGAGAATTTTAAACTTAGGCAGGGAGACATTTAAAATTTTTTTCTCTAAAGTTCATGTACTGGTAATATATCTCTTCCTTCAGGAAATTTCTGATGTGTTACCAGTCTGCAGGTACAGCCTGTGGATTGAGTGATGCAGCACACCCTGAGTCCCGGTGACAACCCCGAGCTCTCTGCAGAGTCTGAGCCGCTCAGTACCCAAAGATCTGCTCACACGGAGATATTGACACCAGTAACATCATGTTTACTTTGCACTTGGCTATGTAGGGTTATTTTTTGTACATAGATCCAATCTTTAAAAAGCCTACTTTCTGTTGAGGTCATTTGAATAAGTAAAAAAGAGCAACTGCCAAAGATCTTCTTCTGCCCTTACTCACAAATAATTCACCTTCTGCCACAGAGTGCAGAGGTCAGCACTCTGGCTATGTGGCAACCAGGTGAGTGTGACACATGAGGGATTGCAAAGCCATCAGTGTGTAGTGCTGAGAAGCAGGGGCTGCACTTGCCTTGTACTTATGTTAGTAATGCAAATATTTTCTGATTTGTCACCATCATAGTTTATGTCAAAGTTTGCCTTCAGATCTAAACTGAGATCCATTGACCCATGGTGGAAACTAAATCAGAGAGAGGAGGACAGATTCGCAGAAGAGTTTCCTGCTTGGGACCCACCGAGGTTCTCAGAGGACATGAAGGGAGGCCCATGCTTTTACTAAGAGGGAAAGATTTGCCTCACTGGGTTTTAATGAAAGGACAGTGGCTTTTATAAAGATATTACCAAAGAATGTAGAGAAGGTCCACATGTAGATGTTTCCTTTTCTCAGGTGGGACAAACCAGATCGTTTCTCCTTTTAGCTTTCCCCGGGGAGTTGTGTGGAGTTGTAGCCCTACTGGGCGAATCTGGGAACCTCAAGTGTGGGTAAGAAGGCATAAGACTGCTTTTCCTGGTGATCTGCCCTGATGCGGGCATTAAACCTTTTAGAATATTTCTCCCAAACACAAATGGTTGATGTCAGCCTTTTGACAGAAATTGTGAGGCAGACACTTCAATTCCAAATACATTGTGAAATATTTTAAACATATAGAAAACTACAGTCAATGAAAATTCAAAATTGGTATCACTAATGAGTACCCAAGGGATACCTATCTATATTCACTGAAGTAAAGTGTAAATGTTCTGGAGATCAAGCTCTTCACAATTAAAATAATACTCACTGGTTTGACCTGAATTGCTGGATGATTTTTTGCTTGTTCAAACAAGTTGGTCCTATCCACACTATACCAGTTGTTCCCAAGCATGAAAACCATGGGAGCCTTGCAGAATAGGGAAAGAACAGGAAATCTTTGAGTGAGGCACATACTTGGTTGCCATCCTAATGAAACAACCATTAGAAAAACAAAATCCACTACTTTGATTAAAG
Organism: Vulpes lagopus; assembly: GCF_018345385.1. Classification (NCBI taxonomy): domain Eukaryota; kingdom Metazoa; phylum Chordata; class Mammalia; order Carnivora; family Canidae; genus Vulpes; species Vulpes lagopus. Next base: position 16,226,097 of record NC_054834.1, read on the forward strand.
ACAAATAAATGTTTCCAATGAATAAAAAGAATGTTTCTCATTAGAAATGTTTGCCAGTGATACAAACATTTACAATCAGAATTTAAGAATGGTTATTAGAACATTACCAAATAAAATAATTTGTTAAGCTTTTATTTTGGCAATATAATCGCAGCCCCTAAACCTTCATTTTTACTTATGTTGGAAAATGGACCCGACTTGAAAATTGATAAGTTTTATTAGCTATCAGAGAGTTTGGAGAGTGGTGGGTATACCAGAGTAATCTAGTTGCCAGCCACAGACACCTGCTCTGGCTAGTTTGGGCTAAAGGTATTTGTTTATAGAAGGTGGGTTAACTTGCAGAATGGAAGGAAAATCCAAATGTCAGAAATGATGATAGTACATCCAGGAGGAGGGAGTGGTCAATTGCTAAAGGAATTGAGATAGTAAGGACCATGATTTTCTGACTTTTCTGATATTTCTGGATTTTTTTTTTTTTTAAATTGGGGGCTTTTTTGTCTCTACAGTTAGGATGGATCCTCTTCAACTCCTCTTCTTTCTGTGTCACTGAATTCTGATGCCTGGGACCATACGTCTCATTGGCTTACCTGAGGTGTGGCCATTGCACTTGGATGGCTGTTGAGCGGGAGGGGTATCTTTCCAAAGAAAAGGGAGTGGGTGTGGGACAGGCAAAACACGAGATAACTGCCACAGTACTCAGTATATTTGTTTAAGAAAAAAAGGTGTGGAATGACCTCTGGGATAGTAAATGTGCTGTTAAGAGCACAGGCCATGCAGAGAAGCAATGTTCTCCGGGGATGCTGTGGCATCCTTCATCAAATGTGAAGAGTTTAGTGATTTTGAGGAGGGGTGGAGGGGGTAGATTTAGCCTAATAGTGATTTATCATGTTTCTGTAGCTCTGTGAACATGTCTAATTCTTTTCTGAAAGCTGCACAGTGTGGTACAGACTACCTATACTTGTACAAGAAACCCAGCATCTGGGCACCTGGGTAGCTCAGTGGTTGAGCATCTGCCTTTGGCTCAGGTTGTGATACCAGTGTCCTGGGATCGAGTCCCACATCGGGCTCCCCCCAGGGAGCCTGCTTCTCTCTCTGCCTGTGTCTCTGCCTCTCTCTCACTGTGTCTCTCATAAAAATAAAAAATCTAAAAAAAAAAAAAGAAAGAAAGAAAGAAAAAAAAAAACAAGAAAAGAAACAAGGAAAAAACCCAGCTTCTCTGGGGTGTGTATGCTTCTCTTCACGTCACACCCCCAGGATCACCCCCATGACCTGCAAGGCAACATCAGAGGTAAATGAATGAGTACATGCCTCTCCTTTCATGCATCAATATAGACAAACCACCTCTGGATTCATTAGGAAGATGTCAGAGAGCTTCTCTCAGTCCTCAGCAGCCAGGACCAAAGCACCATTGTCATGGTTCATCACCCACTTCTCCTTGATACACTTTTATCATTTGGGATTTCACCCTTTCCTAGTTTCTCCTTCCCTCCCTGGCTGCCCCTTCTCATCCTTTGCTGTGCCTTCCTTTCCTCCCTGACTCCGTAGTACTGGGGCACTCAGCTCTGTTCTTTCTTCCTTTTCTCTTTTTCATCTGTCCCATCTCCCTAAGGATACCACCTATCGTGATGCTTTAAAGGCCATCTACATGCTAGTGACTCCCACACGACTCTGAACTCCTGTGTCTTACTCCCCATTCAGCATCTCCACTTGGATGTCGGTTGGCATCTCACACTTAATGTGCTCCTCCACATCCTGCCACCCAAAAGGTAGCTCCTCCTTGAGTCTCCTCAGTTTCATTATTGCCACGTGGGGCCTTAGAGTTATTCAGTCCCCAGACCTTCTTTCTCTACATCTTACCTCTGATCCATCCCAGAGCCCTACTGGTTTTCCATTAAGACTCACTCAGTAGCTGCCATGGCCACGACCTCTCACCTGGATTATGGCAGGCCCTTAATCACTTGCGTGCTTCAGGGCTTGCTCACCTTCATTCGAATCTTGAAACGGCAGCCAGAGTGATCCAGCTTAAGCCAAGATTGTGTCGTTCCTCTGCTCCATACCTATGACAGCTGGTCCATTCCGCCAAGTTGCCTGAACAGCTGTGGTCTGCTTCTGTTTTCCCAGTGACCCATCAGCTTCTCATTTTTACCAACAAAGTTGCCTAAATTTGAATGAGAAATTCTATCATAATTCTGTCCATCCCTTTCGTTGCTTCCTATGTCTCTCTGAGAAAGAAAGAAAGTCTTGGCCTGTATGGCCTGTAAGGCCCTAGAGCATGTGGCTCCCCTGTTACTTTTCTGACTTCCTATCTTACCTTCCCCTGAAACCATTAAAGACTCTCTTTTGTTCTTCAAACACATATGGGCTCGAGCTCATCTCAAGACTTTTGAATTTGCTGTTCCCCTGTTTGGCATGCTGTTCCCTGGATAGGTCCATGCTTCCTCCCTTCCTGACTCAGGTCCAGATTTAAATGTCACCTTCTCAGTGAGGCCTTCCTGACCATGCTTTTACCACTGTGGCCTCCATTCTCCCTCTAATTGCTTTGTTTTCCTTCATTGCTGCTATCATCCTCTAACATTTTATTCTTTACTTTGCTTTCTGTATACCATCAGTATAATGTCTTTAAGCTCCACCAAGATAAGGATTTTTGTCTGTTTTGTTTGCTGCTCTATTGCTAGTGCCTAGAATTGTGCCTGGCATATAGCAGACACTTTAAACATTTTGATTTAATGAATCAATGAGTGAAAATAGCACTTGGGAACCCTGTCTAATCTCAGTTATAGTTAAAACTGTCTTAGGAAAGTGGTAATTCAAAAGTAAATAAGGCAATCAAGAAGATTATTTATAAAGAATTTGTGAGTATAATTCTACATTTTGGCCTTTTGAATCCATGATAACAATGTTTAAGAAATCTGAAAACCATGTCTGTACTTTCCCACCCTCCAAACTTACAAAATTCTCATGACTTTTGTGAGACCATGCAATGCTATTTATAGTAGTCTGTTGGATTGGCTTTGCTTTAACTATATGTTAGCATATCCAAAAAAAGTTCTCATAGCAATTAGTGACTGCAATTATTAATAGAAACTATAATAGACTTTAAGCTCTTATTCCCAGAAGCTCCTCTGTGCTGCACCATAAATAAATTTGAAGCAATTTTGATGAATGGGTAGCGAGTTTGTATTTAAATTTTCATCTGAATGGGAATAAATAATGGGAAGAACAGAGACGAAAATAACTTGGTCCCATACTCAACGGATATGTAATAACCTTATAGAAAAACACACACACAAAACCCTCAAATTTCTCAAAAGATTGAATCTTTTAAGAGAAATCTATTTGGGTAATAGTGATGAGTATATGAAGGGAATAGCAGCTGAGGATTCTGGATCTTCAGTTACTGATACACTATATGTTGAAAGGATCAGAGGTTCCAAGCTTGTAGAGGTCAACATGAATGTTTTCAGGTGTTGATAGTAAGAATTGTTCAAGTCCTTATAGATAAGGTTAAAAAAGAAATTTCCCACTCTATTTTTAACGTTTGGATACACTATGAGCCTTTCAAACCAGAGGAGACTTAAACCTTTGGGAGTTCTGTGATGGAGCACATAAGCTCTGGAGACTGGCTGGCTTCATTCTTGGACTTTGCATTTTCAAACTGTGTGGCCTTGAGCATGTGACCTCACTTCTCTATGTGTCAGTTTTATATTTTGAAAAATAGTGATGATACTACCCGTCTCATAGGTTTGTTATGAAATGTCAATGAGATGGTACATATAAAGAGCAACACAATGGCACAGAAAATAATGTTAGATATTATTATTGTTATTGCAGTATACTTTCTAATTTTTATCCCTGTGATTAAATAGATCTATCCTTACAATAATAGGATTTATAAATTTTTTCTCTTATTCTCTTAATATTTATGTGATCATTGACATTTTTCAAAAAACTTTAATGACTGCATAATATTCTGTTGTTTGCTTGTAGCATAATTTATAAATTTGTATGTTTGACATTTTTGGCAGAATCATTTTGTTTTCAATGATATAGACACTATGATGAATACCTTGCAGTTCTTTCAAATTTTGGCAAAATGCTTTCCCCCAGGTTGTGGTCTTATTTTTATTATTTCATGAAATTTTATATGTAGATTATATAAGTAAATTTATAAAAACAGATATATCTATCTTTTGTGCTTGGAGGGTCTTTTCCTACTTAGAGACTAAGAAAACAATCATATAAATATTTTCCCAATTTAATTATATTTTAACTAGTGGATTATAGTAACTTGCATGCATTGCTAAGTGTGTTGATCTCGTTTGTTTATGCTTCTTTTCATGTGGGGCAAGTGGCTCCCCTAGATCCACAGAGACACTCTTTGTTGTTAGAGTAACTTTCTGCCATTACCTGTTTTGTCTTAGCTGCTGTCAGAAATGCCCTGGAAAGGCTGTCCTATGCATCACATGGGCTTAATTACTGCTACTGATTACAGTGGCTGAGTGCAAATGCCTGGTGCCTTTACTAAAGCCTTCAGGGGATCTTTACTGCTTTTAGCAGAGTCTATTTCACTTTCCTGCACATAATTTTTTTGGGGGATTCTAATATTCTCAATTGTGAAACACCAAGGGATCAGAGAAACTGCTGACATCATGAATGCATGCTTTTGCTGATGGTACCTGTTTTGGGTTGCCAATCTTAAAACATTTCTATCTAATCTTATAGCACATGTATATTGTTTTATACCCACATACCTTAGCAGTATATAAGGCATCTACCCGTTTATCAGAGAAAAGATTAATAAGCCAGAAAGTAAACATAATAGAAATGCAAACTGTACAGGTTTCTCATTCTTTCCAGTTTAGCTCTCAAACTCCGCCTGTTGCTCTCAACCCCTACTGTGTTTTGTAAGCCTCTGTCTGATGGTGATGGTATATCTCATCATGGCCTTCTCTTCTCCTAAATCTAGTGATATCAAACTTAAGGAATCCTAAATGGATGACTGCACTGTCTGTTCGAAATAGAAGTCAGGTGACCAATATCAGTCGTTGTGACGTGGAATCTGCCCATACTTCACCTCAGTCTGGTCGCTGCTTCTCAGTGGGATAGTGCTGTACCTCTTTGCCCTGTAATTCTAAGAAATACTCAGTGGGAAAATTTTTTGAACTTTAGCTGTGAGGTCCAGTGAAATCCTCTGGACTGAACCCTTCAGCTAATCTCTAAATCTGATCTCTTGTAAGCAATCTACGTTTTTATCCACATATATACATGCATAAAGGAATGGGCTCAAACTATACCTGCCAAATCCTTTTCTCGTTTTTCTGTTTTAGAGTTCCTCTTTTTCATATTGAACTGAAAAAATCACTGTTAATATTAGTAAATCCTTTGTAATGTATTTTACAAATATTTTCCCCCAATTGGTCCTTTATCTTTTGATTTTTATGTAGTCAAACCCATTAGTTGTTTCCTTTATACAGAGCAAGGATGATAACAGTGGTAGAAGGGTGTCCAGAATCAGACATGCCTGGATTCTAATCCTGGATCTGCAATTTTTTTTAATATAGTTTATTCTAGTTATTTGTGGTAGTTACGCTCTATAAAGTCTCTGCAAACACTGAGCAAACACTAAACCATTGTTCCTAGAGGAAATATAGAGTTAGATTTCCATGAGCCTCTGGTCACATTTTCATCAATTGATTAATACACAACCTTGTTTTATGTGTGTTTCTATTTAAAGGTACCTCATTTAACATATATTGTTGATTCATTAACATTGAACTCATGGCTCACAACACTAGAATTCATGCATGAATGTACTTTCTTCATAAGGCACCTCATAGCTTTTTTATACTTAAGGACTGTAGGCAGCACTTTAGTACCATTGTTGGGTGACTATTTTTAATTTTTAAAAGATTTTACTTATTTATTCATGGGAGACACAGAGAGAGGTAGAGACATAGGCAGAGGGAGAAGCAGGCTCCATGCAGGGACTCCATCCTCGGACCAGCATCAAGCCTAGACACTCAACCACTGAGCCACCCAGGAGTCCCTTAAATAGTGAAATCACCAACAAAAAGCAGAAACATGTGAAAAAAAGGAGCACTAAATAGATCTTGAAAAGAACACTTGTTTACGATATAAGAACAGAAATAGGAAGGCAGAGTGTTGCCTTGTCTGAGCTTGGCTGGGAATGTGTGTGTCAGATGACTAAGTTTTGGCCATCCTGTACATGTCCGTGAATGACTATGAAAGCATCTTGAGTCTTGATTTGGATTTGGGGGTTACACATACATTTTAACAAGTAGGGGAATTAAGGGATCATGAAAAATGAGGATTGGCTGTATTCACTGCTAAGGCCCATTTTTTTTCTGTGTAAAAGAAAAACTGACATTAAAATGATATGAGAGGAGCACGTGGGTAGTTAGTTAACAGTCTTCCTTAGGCTTGGGTTGTGATCCCAGGGTCCTGGGATCTAGTCCCACATCAGGCTCCCTGCTCAGTGGGGAGCCTGCTTCTCCCTCTGCCTCTGCTGCTCCCCCTGCTTGTGCTCTCTCATTCTCTCTGCCAAATAAATAAAATCTCTTAAAAAATATTAAGATGATATGACAATAAAAAGGATAATGTATGTTTGGTGTATAGTAAGCTGGTTGATGTTAGCCGTGATTGCTGTATGGTTTCTGCCGTTAGTATTATGTATAGAAAAAAATGTCACAAATGCTCAGATTACAAAAACATCTTATATCCTTTCTCCTAGTACTTTAAAAATGTTTAGTTTTTGCGTTAAACTCTCAAATTCATTTGGAATTCATTCTAAGAAGAATGGTACTGATCTAATTTTTTCCTGTATGTCTGCCAGTATTATTTATTGAATAGAACGTTTTTCTCCTGCTAATTCTTAACTATTCTTTAGTATAAGTGTTGGCCATTTTTAACACATAGGAAAATGATACTGATTTTTGTATATTTTATATGTAGGCATCTTCTTGAACTCCAAATTTTTTTAACTCCAAATATTTTTCCAAATATTTTGGGGGATTGATTTTCCCCTATTTTTAGGAAGCATTTTTAAGGCATTTGAAAATGAATAGAGCAGGATGGAGGAAGAAGGTAGAAGGTAGATTGTATACAAACCAGAAAGGAGTCAAAACAAGTTAATTTTACATCTTGCTGGTTAACATTTATTTACAACAGGTCAGTAGGGCAAAAATAGTACATTGATATTTTAGAACACTTGAATGGAAGAAGTTTCAAAACCTTAGCTTACTACTCTTACAGGCCTTTTGTGCGTGCAAATGCCTTCATTTTGTGGATGGAAAAACCAGGATGGTAGGAATACTCACAACAGATGAGATAGCAAAAACTGAGCTCTCATTACTGTGTGCAGGGCCCTTCTCTAAACCCTTTGTGGAATTAGCTTATTTATTCTTATGAGAACTTCATGGGGTAGATACTAGTATTATTCCCACTTTACAGTTGGGATAATGGAGGTACAGAGGGGTATTGAAACCTACAAAATGTCAAAATCAGTTATCGTCTTTCCCATTATCCTGAAATTTTCATTGAATTTGGTATGACTGGCTTTTTATATTACAATAAAAGCATGACAATTCATATAAAATTCTTTTAAATGTTGTGAGATTTTACACTTCATTCTTCCCTTAACCCCTTAGGAGCAAGCGGGTCCTGTTGTCCACACTGTGGCATCCCCAGCTCCAGCCCCAGCTCCAGCCCCAGCTACTTGACTGCAGCAGAATGTGGGTGTTTAGTTTTGGTTTTAGGCACAATGTAAAACTTTGACATCATTTAGCATTTTTGGTTGATCATTTTCATCTTTTTTTCCCCATCTTTTCTAACTGGCTCTTGGTAGTCAACTGCCTCTTATCTCTACTTGCAAATGAATTACAGCAACAGTCCAGTGAAAAGAATTACTAGATGGTTAGATTTGAACGAGGCAGCAATAATATCCTTTGCTTTGTTGGATCTCCGAAGAGATTTAATTTCATCTTCTTTATATTTACTTACTTTTGTAAATTTATTGCACATCTTAATTTCCCTTTTTTCTGTTTATTCTCTTCTTTCATTATATATTTAATTTTCAAATGTTAAAAAAAATATTTATTTGAGAGAGAGAGAGAGAGAGCAAGGGGGAGGGGCAAAGGGAGAGGGAGAAGCAGACTTTCTCCTGGGCAGGGAGCGCAACGTAGGAGAGCAAGGGGGAGGGGCAAAGGGAGAGGGAGAAGCAGACTTTCTCCTGGGCAGGGAGCTCAACGTAGGGCTCAGTCCCAGGACCCTGAGATCATGACCAGAGCCAAAGGCAGATACTTGACTGACTGAGCCACGCAGGCACCCCAGTATTTAATTTTTAAAAAATTCCTCAATTTTTCCTTTTTTTTTTTTCTTATAGTAACCTGCAGTTTGGAATTGACCACATTGGGAATAAAAACACGATAGCTGCAAAGATTTCACCCAAGTAGTCTTAGGGTGATCCCTGTCTGATCTTGGAGGAATTGGATGAGTGTGCAGGGAAAGGGCTTTTTTCTTTTAATTTATTTATTTTTATTGGAGTTCAGTTTGCCAACACATAGCATAACACCCAGTACTCATCCAGTCAAGTGCCCCCCTCAGTGCCCTGTCACCCAGTCACCCCAACCCCCTGCCCACCTCCCTTTCCACTACCTTTTGATCTCACCACAACCCCCTGCCCACCTCCTTTTCCATCACCCCTTGTTCGTTTCCCAGAGTTAGGTGTCTCTCATGTGCTGTCACCCTCACTGATATTTTCACTCATTTTCTCTCCTTTCCCTTTATTCCCTTTCACTATTTTTTATATTCCCCAAATGAATGAGGCCATATAATGTTTGTCCTTCTCCGATTGAGTTATTTAACTCAGCATAATACCCTCCAGTTCCATCCACGTCAATGCAAATGGTGGGTATTTGTCATTTCTAATGGCTGAGTAATATTCCACTGTATACATAGACCACAGCTTCTTTATCCATTCATCTGTCGCTGGACACCAAGGCTCCTTCCACAGTTTGGCTATTGTGGACATTGCTGCTATAAACATTGGGGTGCAGGTGTTCTGGCGAGGGAAAGGGGTTTTGGTGGCTTTGTCCACATCGGCTTTCTGCTAGGACATATGAGAGTGGTGCCAGCACACAGTGGATTCCTTTGTTCCTCCTAGTTATTTATCATGGGGCACTAACTAGTCTTCAGTAGTGACTGCTGGTGCCTGTCGACCCAGATATCAAACCAAATGGTAAAAGGGCACTCAGTGTTCCAGGCACCATACCTGAGGTAATGCAATATACTCTTTTCAGTTCTTTCATTTCTGAATTTACAGTAAGTAGAATTTTAGGATGTTCCCCCTTGCCTTTAGCTATGTCTAACAAGTTATTTGGTTGAAGATTATACTCAATGCACCCTAAAGTGATAGTTAACATCCTAATTTTTTTTTCTTATTTGATAAGTGAGATTATTTTACTTTAAAATCAATAAATGTTATTGAGGGCCTGCTTTTTAAAAAAGTGTTCTATATGGCCAATGAAATAAAACTGTAAGGAGTTTGTAAACTACTTCAAATATATATATATATATATATGCATAAAATATTTTTATATATACTTTTTTCATATATATAAAATATATATTTGAAAATAAAATCAGATGGCAAGCATAAATACCAAGCAATAAATGATATGACAGGAAAGTGGCACAAGCCATATGAGCTATCAAACTTTAGACATGAGAAAAGCCCTTCTGATCCAGAGCAATCAGAGATAGTTCAGAAAGGATCTTGAAGCTTAGGGTTCTGATAGAAGTGTAAAAAGGCTAAATGGTGCTGAGCCCCCTTTGAGGAGGGGTACAAGCAAAGTAGTACTATTGAGACTTGTGGGAAAGTCCTGCTGAAGGTGAGGTGTTATTTAAATGAAAGGCAAGATGTGGGGCTGATCTTGGCAAATTTGGCTTGATGAGCCTTGCACGTGAGACTCGAGACTCGAGGCACTCCTTTTGTCTCTGGGCAGCAGGGAGCCACAGAACGTTTATGAGCTGGGTAGTTGCACCTTGAAAGCCTGTTTGGTTTTCTGGGAGTCTCCTGGACCTTGAATCAAGAAAAGGCCTGTTTCATCTGAGAACAGCTGGTGGGTGTGCAGCTTTGGGGTTGCCTGGGGAAGTGCAAACAACTGCCTCCATAAGCTGGTGACTGGCGGAGAAGAAGGCTGTTCACATCCACAGGAAGGTTTTAGTCTCTTGTGGGGCTGTGTAAAGTGGACTGGGGTGATGGAAGCCTAAGGAAGGGAGGCCACATGCTAGGCTACCAGTAATAACAAAAGGGGGAGGCATGAGGCAGAGTGGATGAGACTATGACTTAGTTGTTGGTCTGGGGGTGTTACTGTCCTGCAGCTGCCACTACTAAGTTCAGTAGCTTCATCTTCAAATAACAGCACTCATCTCTCAGTAGCATGTAAAGGGCCTAGCCCCGTTATCTGGCATACAGTAAGCACTAAATATTTATCAGTTGTTCCTTGACTGTTGGCAATGAGGTGGTTGGGAAAGGTTACAGGAAATTTTAAAGGAAAGATAAAGATTCTTGATTTGTTGGGTAGAAGGACAAAATGGAAGATAGAATCTGCAACTCCCCCAACATCGGAGTTGAGGAAGAAATGGTGGAAACAGTGGCATTTGAAAGGGGAAGTTTCAGAAAGATGTGCAGATTCTTAGGTTGTGGATTCATTTTGCCTATGATTTTCCTTCAGGAAAAAGATGTGTGAGTTATTCTAGAACAACCAAATTTTCCAAAATGGGCAGCATATTGTTCAGTGAGTATGTATATTAGGAAAATAAAGGAGTTCTATAGCCTGGGTACTGGTATATTTATCTCTAATCTGAGGCATCATCTATACATTGTAAAAAGAATCACCATGGATTTAAAAAATTTTAAATCCATATTGTCATATGCTATGTGCAAAATAAATAATTTTTCTTAATAAATTCTAAGCCTGTTATTTTGATGTGGTAAACATAGATAGGGGTAGGAATAATTCAAATATTGGGAATAGGGAAAGAGCAAAGAATATTGATTTAGATCAAATAAGTTCTTGCTTAAGTTTATGAAATTAAATAATTATTTTAATAATTTAAATTTTTATATTTTGATGTAAAATAAATTCTCCCCCAAATATTGAATACTATTCACAAAAGTGCTCTAGATTCTGTAGCTTTTTATGAAACAAAGGACTCTCCTGTGCTGGCAGGAAAGAGAAAAGGTCTGGGAATTGGATTGATCCAGCCAGGTGAGTGGGGAAATATATGAATAAAATGTGTCATCATTGCCATTAATGTCAAGATTAAATTTCTATGCCCAAATGGATTATTTAGAATGGAGCTCTGGCCCCCAAAGATACCAAGAGACCAAGAATTAAGCATGGGACAGAGTCCTTAAATTACATAAAAATGATGGTTTCATTATACTGTTTCTATTCAAAGATATGATTTTATGAGCATAACAGTATAATACTCAGTTTTATTTATTTGTCATTTGAAAAAGCTGTAATGTATTTTCTACCAACTATAGATGGAAGTGCTCAGGGCAACCATTTTTATTCATGTGGACCAAGGCAATTCATTGATTTTAAATTCTGAGTTCTCTTCAGCATCTCTTGTGATATATTAAGTTTTTACATTAATGCATTTTGTGTTCAGTAGCCCATGAATATATCTATATCATTTTTTAAAATCCCTATAATTTTGATGGAGAAATAGATGTCATAAGACAGTTTGAAAATTTTGGCCCCAAAGTCCATAAAAGAAATAAGGGTTCTCTGGCCATGATTTTCAAAAGTATGGTGTGATTACACAAAACGTGTTTTTACTAACATTTCTATGAATAATAATGCTTCACTTTTTTATAGTGCTTTGCAGTTTTTGGCATGGCTTCAAATTATTTGTTCATCACAATAAATCTGTGAGGTAGCATTATTATCCTTATTTTAGGTATGACAAAACTGAAGTGCAGAAAGAGTGGATAACTTGTCCAAAGTCTCAGGACCCATAGCTGGTGGAGCTGATGTGCATGCCCAGGTCTCTGGCCACAAGTCCCTGGCTATGTCCCCCATCAGAGTGGCCTTGCTCAGCATTACTCTTCTAGTCCCATTCTACAGAGAACTAAATGAACTAAAGTATTTGAGAATGCCTTGGGGACTGTAAAGTAATAACTTTACATTAAGATGGACGAAATGGCAGAAGGTAAATATCTGTGTCTGTGGTTTTATCTTTTTTTTTTTTTTGTGGTTTTATCTTTTACTGTTAAGTTTTGAATTATAAAAGAGGAGGGAAAATGGAAAGTTTCTAAACTTCTACACAGCCCCCAGTTGAGGTGCCAATGACTTGATTTAGTAGACGTAGGAGTGACTATTATGATAATCATAGATTTGGTTCTAAGTCATATGGGCAGATGAGGTATTATTGCTTTGGGTGACATCATGTGGTGGTGGTGGTTGCTGCTAGCTGGGAGGACCCCCCCCCCACACACACACACACAAGAGCCTCTTCAAGCTCTGATCTGGGAGAGACCTAGCTTGATCCTCAAATTGGGTGTAATTCATGTTGTCAAGTCATCTTCACTCCACTGTTTGGGAGATTAATCACTTTTTAGATTGATAGTAATCACAGAAATAAAGATGTATTTCAATCTTATTTGCTTCTACCACAATATCCAGGGCTAAGAACTTAGTATTTAGATCTTTCTTAGTTATTAATAGTTGAAGAATGTGAATCCTGTACCTATCTACAACTTAAGATATTAGTATAACTTTAAATGGCAAATCATTTAACAGATCTGTACTTCAGTTTCCTCATCTGAAAGAAGAGAGATGAACACATACTTGTGTTATTTTTTCTTTCCTTTGTATTCATTGTGAAATATCTCAAACAGAGAGAAAGCAGAATGATTTAACACCAGATGTATGTGACAGATACAAGTATTTACCACATTTGCTCAGATTTTTAAGGGAAATGAAACAATAGAGATATAAAAACTCCTTTTATCCCCAACCCAATGTTACTCCCACCACAACTCATGTGTCCTGCCTGGAGATAGCAATGTGCTGACGTGGGCTTGTGTCCATAAGGTTACTCTGATTAAAAAAAAAATTATAAAGGGGTAATATATATATGAAAACTCCTAACATAGAGAACCCATGAACTTCATTAAGCTTATGTTCACCTGTTTATACACTAGAATTTAAAATATTGGCTTTGCTTATCTCAAAGGGTGACGGATCATTAGGTGAAAATGTTTTGTAATGTATAAAGTGATTCAGAATGTAGGCAGTGTTATTGTTCTGTAGTTTTAAGGTCTTCTGATTGTAATTGGTTATGGAGAAAAAGCTGGGGTGGGAAGAGAACATAAAGCAAAGACAGAGGATAGATGGAGCCGAGAGAGACAATAAGAGAAAAGAGAATGGGAAGGAAAAAAGAAACTCGCAGAGGGAGAAAAATTGTCTTACTGTTCTGGAACATTACTGGCTTATTTCCCTCTCACTGTCAGTGTCTCTGTCTCTAACCCACCTAACAGAGCTGGACTTTTTTTTTTTTTTAGGCTTCCTTCATCATCTTCACTGGTTTAGGGTGCCATATCTTTCAAAGGTCTAAATGAAATTTTTTATTATTGCCAGGTTTGCCTAACTTGCACATTCAAAAGTTTTTTTTTATATCAGCTGAAGTAATCATAATAGTTTTTCTTTAATATAAAAATGAAGTCATAAATTTTCCCTCTCATTTATTATTTTTATCTTTTCTGGCTAGGCTATCATTTCAAAAGGAATTCTCTGGCTTTCCGACAAATTCTTAGTTGTCCTGCTGTGTTTGGTAAAGACAGAGCCATGAATTCATTAGTCCACCTATCTAATATATTATATATATTATTTATGTTATATTCACAAACACCTACATGCATATACACACATACTTCTGAATGGAATACCCAGAGAAACCTGCTTTAAAATGCCTTTTGGGAAGCGTCCTCTTCCCTCCTTTGTGCTTGTGAACATTCTGTACTATCCAGAGCTGAAATCTCCTCTTGGTGAGGTGCCTCAGCACAGTGACTTTGTGGCAGACCACCTGTTTGTGGCAGAGAGCACTCCATGGAGGTACATCACGCTTGCCAGTGGTTGGCAGAGCAAGCAAGAACCATGAGGAACAAAGGGCAGGCTGCAAGGAAAGTGGGGATGGCCATGTGGCAAGAGAAAGGGAAGAGTCTGGCAAGTTGTAAAGGCGTGTGTGTGTGTGTGTGTGTGTGTGTGTGTGTGTTTGTGTTATGAGGACTGTGTGGGAGGGGCTCAGAGGATGAGGTGAACCCTGAGGAATAGGAGGAGCCAGTGTGTAGTTGAGTTCAGGGGAAGGATGGCAGTGAGCAGGGAGGAGGCTGAGGATATGGCCAAGGGAGTGGAGAAGGATGCTTGATTGTAGATGTTTTGTTTGTTTGCTAAAGGATATTGCTTTCTCTACCCAACTGTAGGTAGCTGAATATATTAGGGATTAAATAAAATAATCCAGAGATGAAAAAGGAAAGAAAAAGAAAGACAAGAAGGAAGGAAGATCATTTTTCAGAGAGAAGAAAGAGAGCTTTGGGCAAGTCTCCCCACCTAAACGTTGTAAAGTAAGAACCAACCTTTATTCTGTGGTGGTGAGGACAGGGACAGAAAGACCCATCCCAGTGGTGGTTGGGGCACTCAGAATTTAGATACTACTATTACTAAAAAATAGCTGATGATTACTTCATGCTTCCTAGAGATACTTTGTTAAATACTTTATATTACTTTTCTCATTTAATTTTCACCACAACTCTTTGAAGTGATATTTATGTACATTTTACATGTGGAGAGACTGAGGTATGAAGAGACTTAAGTGACTTTCTAAGGTCGTAGAGTTAATAAGTGGCTGAGCAGAATTCAGGTCCAGGGGAACGATTCCTAGACCTTGGACTCCCAATCCTGAATTACTTTTGATGCATTTGTCTCAAAGCAAAAACAACAAAAAACCAAAAACACCCCCCATCCACAAAAAACAAGTCAGAAACTAGTTCAGCAGCACATGATGCTTATATTTGCTTTGCTCTTGAGCTTATAAGATGACACCATTTTCCATTATGCATGAGGGAATTACCTGGCACCTGGTGAGTACATTACTCAATCAGCGAGCTTCTCTTTGTGTTTTTTTAAAGCTTATCTTGCCCATTTTATTGTTTCTAAGCTGCCACAAGAATATAAATGATTGCAGACAGAGTGGGGCAGGGACCTAAATTCATTAGTTTGTGATTTCTGAGCCTCAGTTTAGTTACTCCATGAGTAAAGCAAAAATAGATCAAGATATTTCTCAGATGGCTATTGCCAGCCATAAATTTTAAAGATGATTGTTTTGAATTTCTTAAAATCTAAAGTGTACTAAAATCCTACAGTTTGGGGGGAAATGGATTAGTTCTTCATCAGGACCTGGGACATTTGTAGAGTGTCATCTTAATTCTGGCTTCTCCCAAAATTGTCATCCATTCACCTTAGCTAGCCAAGAACACAGGGGTCTATTCTTGTATTTCTTGCATAAGCAACATCTTAAATTCCCCTGTTCACTAGCATTTTGCTGATAAGACACATAGTCCACATTGGTGTTTAAAGAAATTTGTCTCCCCTAACAATTTGCATATCCCTCTTGTGCACACTCACCTCCAAAACACCAGCCATCCTTGAGAGTTTACCCAGCTTGTTAGTGATTTTCAAAGAGTAAAATTTGCTTTTTATAAATAAAGCACCTTAACAAGGCACCTGGGTGGCTCAGTCGGTTAAGGGTCTGCCTTTGGCCCATTGCGATGGAGTCACACATTGGGGTCCCCGCTCAGCATGGAGTCTGCTTCTCCCTCTGCCCCTTCCCCATTCGTGTCCTCTCTCTTACACTCTCTCTCTCTCTCAAATAAATAAATAAAATCTTTTTTAAAAAAGAAAATAATAAGTAAATAAAAAGTATAGAATGTTAGATGAGAAAACTAAATCTAGAGGAGAGAAATAGGCAAGATAGGGAAGGTGGGGGTGGGGAGGGAGGCTTCACTTTGAGGAGATGACTTTTGAGTGAAGACTTGAAGGAGATGAGGGGTGAGCCCTGCAGTGATCTGCAGGAAGAGCTCTCCAGACAGAAACAAAATGATCACATGGGAGCCTGCCTCTCTTTTGAGTCACAGCAAGAGTGGATGGTGCATCCGGGTGGGACAGCAGAAGGAGGTGAGGGGAATGGGGGAAAGGTAGAGCCATTAATGTAGAGTTTCATGGGCCTTTGTGTGGACTTGAGTGACAGGGAACCTTGGGAAGGATTTTGAGTCAAGGAACAATTCCACTGAGTTTATTCCTTTAAAAAAGATCATTCTGGGATGCTGAATTGAGGAGGAACTGTAGCAGAGGAGGAAGGGCAGCAGGGGTGAGATAGGAGGCCACCAACACAATATGGTTGGCAAAGGACAGTGAGTTAGACCATGGGAGTATCAGATTTTAATGTTTTGAAGATGGCCTGTGGTGGGGGGGCTGGATGGCCTCAAGGGGTCTGTTTTGAATGACTTGGGGGATACAGTTGTCATTTATTGAGATGGGGAAGACTGCAGGAAGAGGAGGAGAGTATAAGGAGCTCAGTTTGATGTTAAATTTCAGGGAACTGTTGGGACATGTGCAGGGATTTCTGGTAGATACTTGGATGTAAAAGTCTGGTGTTCAAGGCAGAGGTCTAGGCTGGGAATATAAATGTTATCTATATGCTAACAGTATCAGGAGTGAGTGTGTTCAGAAGTCCATGGAATGTACTAGGTAATGCAGAAAGGAAAGAAGCAGTGAGTGATTAGGAAAAAATTAATGCGTGTGTTGTAAGGTTTGTGTGACTTTCAACAAATCTCTATTTTCATACTCCGTTTTCCTGTCTGTAGAATGTAGAAGTAAATAGTGTCAGATGATCCCTTTCATGGACTAAATGATCTCAAGGGCCCTGGTCATTTCTGAAATGTAAAGTTTAATGTTTCTGATTTTTTTTCAATTTTCAGGCAGTGGAGCTCAGATACTTTAATCTGAGGTCAGTAAGAGTATTTCTGAGAGCTGTTGTATAGTGAGTCATTTGTGAATAGGTGCTCACAGGTACTGTCTCTGACGCTAGTCTTTGTCCAAACAGAAAATCAGGCCAGAAGTGCACCCACATGCTCCTGTACACAGACATTCTGATAATCCCTTTTTATCAGTTTGATTTTTGCACCTTCCCACTCTCTCACACATATATACATACGTACACACAGACTCACACGCACGCAGATAGTCACTGAAAGCAAAAACATGTTGAGACCCTCACAGCAGTGGAGATTTTCCTGCTCTGTGCTCTTTACTTCGAGGGGAGATGCTTAAAAGCCTGAGGACCAGTGAATGGTAGAGAATTTACCTGTGAGGCTGCTTCATTCACATGCGACAGAAGCATTCTGTGTACATGTACCTTTTCTTTACATTTGTTAGAAATCAGTCACAAGTCAGACTTTACCTCATATTTCAGGAATCTCAGCCATGGATCTTATTATCTTCCCTTGAATTAATGGAAGCCAAACTTCCACAAGATCTTTAAAGTTTCAGGAACAGGGCTGGGCACCAGGTCCAGTTCATGACAGAGGACAAATGCGCTCCCTAAACTGCTAGTGAAGAGTGACTGACTTTAGGGGAGGGGAATAATCGTTGAGTACTTAATTCAGGTAGGCACTACTGGTTGCTTCACGTGCATTGTCTTGGTTTCATCAATCCTTACATGAACATGGTGAGGTAGATGCTATTTTGTCTGTTGTGTAGATAAGAACCCGAGGCACGAACACCTTAGTTTCCTTGCCTTGGGTCATACCAGCAGGGCTGGTAAATTTAGGAATTTGTGCTCTGGGGCCTCGAAGTTCATGTTTATCCCATGACACACATTGTAATTTGTGGGGTGTACAGGTAAGGAGAGCCAAATTAGGAGAGTGGGGTCTGCCTCAGGGGATCTGAAAAGGTCCAAGTCTTTGCTGGAACTTTACCATTGTGTGCTGTTCAAGTAGCTTCCAGGGCTTAGGGAACAACTGGGCTGTACATTATTATCCTCCAGACTATTACTAATGCTTTTTCAAATCCACACAAACATACCTGCGGATATTTTTTCTTTTTTAAGATTTTTTTTTATTAATTTGAGAGAAAGGGAGAGCATGCACAAGTGAGGGAGAGAAGCAGAGGGAGAGGGAGAAGCAGATTCCCCACTGAGCGGGGAGCCCAATGTAGAACCTGAGATCATGACCTGAGGGGAAGGCAGCTGCTTAACCAACTGAGCCACTCAGGTGCCTCTCATGCAGATTTTCTGCAGATTTAATGTATGTCCCCTTTGTCATGCAAATGTGTGAGCATTACTTAGCCAGCAATCCAGGAACCACTGTGAAATCTAAAAAGTCCCATCTGAAAATCTTCCAACACTCATAAAGCTAATACAAATGCATTTGAGAATGGAAGGGACTGTAGGGGAGTGCAAGGGCCTGAGATAAAGGTGGGATGAGTAGGCATCACGCAAAGGCCCTGCTGTTGCTGTTGGCTGTGTGTATGCTCACATGCACACTCATGCATGCACGTGTGCACACACCTGCAACCAAGGTAAGAGACTTACCTTTTCTGGGCCTTGATTCACAAGAAGGCAAAAGAGCTCAGGCAATCTCCAATTTCTCTATATTACGAGATTAATCCGAGATTTAAATTAGAGATGGGGCAGTGTTTTATGACGTTACACACATGTAAAGGTCTACTCTGGTGGTTGCATCAACCCTTTTAGAATTAGGTAGCTTTTTATTATAGTTAAAAATCAGCAGACTCAATTATCCTGGTTTTAATCCCTGAGATAATTATTGTAACTCCACTTATTTTTGTTCAGCAAACTAAATATAAAAAGAATAAATTGTTTTCCTTCATATGTTAATTTTCTTCTGGAGTGCTGAGAAAAATTTGAACAAATATTTTTTCACTTGAGACAGATTTGAGTAAAGTACTTTTTTTTTCTTTGACTCAAGGGAACTGAATTCCAGAGATATTTCCAATGAGAATGGCTTGATGAAGCCAAGGCAAACAACCAGTGCCCCTCCAATTATACCTCTGCAACATGAGTCATTTATCCTTTTCTGTACACGGTCAGTTTTCTTTCCTGATTTATGGCAGTTATCTTATAGTGTCCTATTACCTGTGTTGGTGCTTCCTGTTCCAGTGTGAAGTATTAACCTTCTGTCTAAGAGAATCCCAAGACACCAAAAAACATCCCATTCATCCTCCTCCTCCCTGTTTTTCTTTTCATGTTCCTTCTTGACTCATTTCTAAGAACAAGTTGTAAAGTTGCCAGGACAGTTCTCTTTTAACACTCCAGTGATTTCATTCTTTACTTTGGTCCAGGATAACGGTCCATGCCATCTACAGCTTCATTCTTAGCGTCTACCTCCCTTTCAAGTCTACATTGAAATTTTAGCACTTCTAAGCCTTCTTAAGTCCTTGCTAATAACCCCTTTTGGGAGAAGATATAAACATGATCTTAATCTAACACACTTTCATATCTTTTCCTTGTTAACCAAACTTCTATCCAAAGATTATAGTACATCAGTAGGATTCCTAATTAAAAAAATTTCAAAACTAGCCCAAAGGAGAGATTTTCTCACAAGATTATTTTTTATTATACCCAGAAATCATTCTGTAAGGAGATACTTTTATGTTGTGCTGATCAAAACTCACAGTTTTTGGTCATGTTTCTCAAATTCTGCTTGGCTGTATCCTGGCCTTTTATTTCCTTGGTAGTAGATTGATTCAGTGGTATTCTTACTTATTTTCCTTATTGAACACTTAGTTCTGATATTAAAATCAGTTTGACTGTGGTCGTTTGTCTTTCAGGGAATCTGTTCATTTCAGGTAGTTGCTCTTCCAGGTAATGGGTGACTCTGATGGATAACAGCCACACAAGTAGAAGTGACATTGCATCTGATTTTTTTTTAAGGATTTATTTATTTATTAATGAGACACACACACACACACACACACACAGATAGAGAGAGAGAGAGAGAGAGGCAGAGACACAGGCAGAGGGAGAAGCAGGCTCCATGCAGGGAGCCCGACGCGGGACTCGATCCCGGGTCTCCAGGGTCACACCGTGGCCTGAAGGCGGCGCTAAACCGCTGAGGCATCTGGGCTGCCACATCTGATTTTATTAATGTGCCCAAGGAACCATTAAATGTGCCTGAGGGATGTAGCACTTTACTGTCTATGTAGAATGTAGATAGAGCAATAGGTAGAGGGTGATTTAACATGGGAAAACCCTAATGCCATTCCAGACATATTAAATGCTGGATAAGATATGAAAGAAAAGATTTTTAAGTACATAGCTGAACTCAAAAGCAAATTGGAGAAATCTTCAGGTGCCAGCAGCCAAACAGGACCCAAAGACATAGTTGTTAGAAAGAATAGAAGCTACAGAGACCCACAGGGCTATCTGGACCTAATCTGTGCCCTAGGAAATGAAATTTTTAAGTCTGGATCAAGGAATCAGGGCTGTGAACATAATGGAAAGATGGACCTGAGCTTGCAGCAAAAAACCCAAAGCTAAGTTGGAGACTTCTTGTTTCTGCGTGAGTACCTGCAGATCTCAGCCCATCAGAGTTGATATGTGACATGGGAGTAGACGTCTTGTTTTGGTTCTGGGGTGAAGAAAATGGTTGCTTGAAACAGAAGCTAACAACTGCTGGACCCATAGGTAGAGGCCTGACTCTATACTGAGTTTAGTTAGAAGCCTAAGCAAGAACATAGCAACAAATGATTCTACATCTGATAGGACTTCAAGAGACGAGCAGCGAGCCCACAAGGCAGGTAAAACATTCAAAGAGACAATGGCAGAGAGTTTCCTAGAACTGGAGAAAGTTTTGAGTCCTTAGTTTGAAAATAGACACTGAATCTGAGTTATAATAGTTTGGATGCTGTAGGGGCACAAGGAATTACTAAGGTGTATCCATTCCTCTGTTGATGGAGAAAATAGCCTCAAGTCCTAGCAGACATTTTATTATTTTTACTCATTTTGAATTTCCAGAGAAAGGAATTCAATAACTGTCCATGGTAATATATTAAAACATCTCATAAGAACATCATGGAGTCATAAGAGATTTGGGGCTGGAAAACATTTTGTATGTCTTTGAATCTACTTATACAGTTTATTCAAGTGAGGTCTAGAAAACTTGTTTGGACTACTCATGGCTTTGGAAAGATGAGACTGGAACCTGGTTAAAATTGAATATTAAATAGTATACTATTTGAAAAATATAAGTACTGGATACATTTAAGGGCTGAACACCAGACCATGGCTGCTGGCTGCTGGCTGCTATACCCTTCCTGTGTATGATGAGCAGAATGGCCTGCCAGTAGCCAAAACCTCTTTTATAAAGGATAGCTGTTGGCTTTTTCTTCAGCTAAAAAGACTTTAAAAAAATTATTCTCAGTCTTGCTGATTGTTTTCTGAGGTTCTTGAAATTACTGATCTTAAAGAATCAGTATAAAATATACATAGAAACACCTCCTCCTGTCTGTGCTTTTGAAGTATTGAAGATTAATATTGAAGATTTAGCTTGTATCCAGATTTATAACTCCTCATCATATCTGTATTAGTTTACCAGAACACAAAAATTGACTCTTGCCTACCTGGATTTAAGTGCTTTGATAATCTAGTTATAAAGTCTGTTTGTGGTATATTAATTTTATGTTGAATTATTCATTTTTATATTCCATGTCAGACCTTGTTTTCAAGGGTGTTTGAGAATTCTAGTATTTCATGTGTATTTTGTTTGGTACTAGTTCAAACCTTAATTCAGATTGTCTACAGTTGGGAAAGGATTTTCAATGGATTGCCAGAAAGGATATATGAATAATATTCTTTTTTCCTAATAAAGGAAAAAAGGAGTAAATCTCTCTCTCTCTCTCTCTCTCTCTCTCTCTCTCTCTTACGTGCGCGCACACACACACACACACACACACACACACCCCACACACATGCTTGTTGTCTTCCAAAGTGTTTGGTTAGGTGCCTATCCCCATAGCATATTTAGCAACTGCACTTAACAACTGCAAGAGATAAAAGTAGGATATGAATTAAATAAGACTTGTAGGTTTTGATTATTTATTTTTACCAAATCAAATCCAGTCTAGCTGCTAGTTAAGATTACATTCTCATTTGATATTTAGATTGGCATATTTAATACTGTTTATATAAATTGTGTGTGTGTGTGTGTGTGTGTGTGTGTGTGTTTCCTCAACCAGTGCCTTAAAAATATGAGCACTGCCAAAACATAATTTATCAAGAGCACATTCAGACTGCTTTTAGTGAAGCTGTGGAGAAAATTGAATGTTATTAGTGATTGAATCACACTAAGTTGCCCTGAATCCTCTTGATGTCTTATGGCAAAGAATGCAATAAGCTATGCATGTGGATTCAAAACCAAACAAACACCAATAACCCTTCAAATCATTATTGTAAGCTTTAGATAGGACAATATTTTAACTTTTTCAATGAACTATATTTGTAGTAAATATGAATTTAGGGTACTTTCAAGAGTTTGTCTTCCTTTGGAAGCTTTTTCTTTCCTGACAACCCCCCCGCCCCGCCCCCCGGTTCTGATCTTAGAGCATGTCTCCCTTTGAAGTCAGCAGGAATCTTGGGACTTGGATCCACACACAGGATGAGAAAGAGAAAGGGAGCAATGAAGCCTTGGTGATTGGTCCCCACCAGAAGGCTCACTGGGAGCTGGACCTTGTGATGGCTGTGACATCATTGCAGAGTGTGAGTTCACTTATTGAGGGACTAGCAGGGAAAACACCTTTTAATGAGGCCAGAGTCCATTTCTAGATTAAAATAACATTTTCTTCAGGAAGATGGAATTTGAAGAATGATTTTTTTAAAGGAAAGAGGTTTTTTTTTTTTTTTTAAGATTATTTATTTATTTATCCATGAGAAATACAGAGGCAGAGACACAGACAGAGGGAGAAGCAGGCTCCCTGCGAGGAGCCTGATGCGGGACTGAATCTCAGGATCCTGAGATCATGACCTGAGCCAAAGGCAGACACTCAAACACTGAGCCATCCAGGTGCCCCACAAAAAGTTTTTTTTTTTTTTTAAATCAGAATATTTCTTTTATTCTTCTGTGGAAGTGTCTGAGACACTATGTCATTACTGTTTAAACAATATAATGATATAAAAATTTTTCCCCTGAGCTTTTGAATGTACACAGCTGCTGTGTATGCTTTATTGTGTACATCTCCCTAATGCTTTATATTGAGAGATACTGGGTTTTCATATATCTGCTTCATTTGGATTTATGCATTTTGGGTCATTCCTGATGACATAGTTCAATACCTCAGAGACTTTCTTATATTGTCCAGTTTATATCGAAAGAGAAAGAGACACGGTGTTTGTTTAAAGAAACGTTTATAGAAATATTATCAGGAGAACTATTCATTTTAGTTGGAAATTGGAAGAGGCTGAGAGCAAGTTGTTAACTCACAATTGCTTAAGTACCAAAGGGTAAACTTTGAAATAAATTTATTTTAAAATGACTCTTTTACAGTATGTTAGCAAAGTCAAGAATCATAGGGAGTTGTACATAACTAACATACTTTAGAAAATCAGTTTCTTGGGATGGCTGGGTGTCTCAGTGGCTCAGTGTCTGCCTTTGGCTCAGGTCATGATCCTGGGGTTCTGGGATTGAGTCCGTATCGAGCTCCCTGCAGGGAGCCTTCTTCTCCCTCTGCCTATGTCTCTGCCTCTCTGTGCCTCTCATGAATAAATAAATAAAATCTTAAAAAAAAAAAAGAAATAAAGAAAATCAGTTTCTTATATTTCCTGACTTACCAAATAGACGAGATGATATGAAAAATCAGACTTAAGGTCCTCATGGATTCTTCTACTCAACCCTTTGCTGCTTTAAACTTCATCAGATAATTAATAAACAAATTGAGATAAATTGGAACAAAAACACAACCACTGATTTTAAATGAACCATAGAAATCAATAAATAGCAATAGTGCCAATTATAATTTTTTTTCTTTAGGATTAACTTAACAGTTGTTATTACAAAGAGATGTTTGACTATCCAAATACAAACTAGTGTCTGAGCGTGTGAATATAAGTCCATTAGACTTTTAAATATAGGGGCTCTAAAGTCAAAGAGGCCTAGAACACAGATGCTTGTGGGAGCTAAATCACATAAGCACATAAAAGGACATAATGAAAACGGTTACATGATAAGGATTGTTGGAAGATTTGATAAGCCAAGTTAAGGCTAAATGTTGGAGTGAAAGGACTATCTCCTTAGAGCAGACTGCTGTTGAAAAAGTTGAGATGAACATAACATATACCCTCCCCAGTGTGATTTATTAGTACTATGATTTGGTGATATGTAAAGTATTTAAAGTAGTAATTGTATCATAATTAGGCAATTACAAGATTTAAATAAAAGAACATGGTATTTTATTTTTCCTCAAAAATAGATGTTTATCCTCCAAAGTATGATCCTTCCCTATTTCATTTAGCTGTAACCCAAAGACAGTGTATTGAAATAATGTTATTTGTTTATAAAGATACTTGACTATTAACAGCTGGTAAATTGATAAACTAGTTGGTACAAGTGGTATCAGATTTCTCTTAGATCTGATTGCTGGTAGACTTAAGAGAGGACTGGGGAACCTGCTGGTTAAAAAAACCCATATTACCCAAGCAATCTACAGAGTCAATGTAATCCCTATCAAAGTACCAATAGTTTTTTTCACAGAACTAGAAAAAATAGTTGTAAAATTTGTGTGGATCCACAGAAGACTCTGAATAGCGAAAACAATTTTGAGAAAGAAGAACAAAACTGGAGAAATTATGCTCCCTGGTTTCAAACTATACTATGAAGATATATATAAATAAAACAGTATGGTACTGGCACTAAAATAGACACATAGATCACTGGAGCAGAATGGAGAACCCAGAAATAAACCCAACTTATACAGCCAATTAATGTATGACAAAGGAGGCAAGAATATACAATCTCTTTAACAAATGGTGCTGGGAAAACTGGACAGCTACATGCAAAAGAATGAAACTGGACCATTTACTTGCCCCTATATTTAAAAAACCTCAAAAATGGATTAGAGAGCTAAAGGTGAGACCTGAAACCATAAAAATCCTTGAAGAAAACCTAAGTGTTGGCTTTAGCAGTCTTTCTCTGGATCTATTGCTTCCGGCAAGGGAAGCAAAGGCAAAAATAAATTATTGGGACTACATCAAACTAAAAAGCTTTTGCATAGGAAAGGAAACTATCAACAAAATGAAAAAGCAACCTACTGAACAGGAGCCCTGAGATCATGACCTAAACAAAGGCAGACATAACTAAGCCACCCATGTGCCCCTAGATTTAACATTTTATATACCTTGTTATGGATAACTAAACTTATACTACTAAATTTTTTCATATCTTAGTTTATCATGAATTAATAGTAGTTTTACTTTTCCACATATTTCTTTAAATTTTATTTTATTTTATTTTTTAAAGATTTTATTTATTCATGATAGACACAAAGAGAGAAAGAGAGAGAAAAGCAGGCTCCATGCAGGGAGCCAGGTGTGGGACTCGATCCTGGGAATCCAGGATCACACCCTGGGCCAAAGGCAGGAGCTAAACCACTGAGCCACCCAGGGATTCCCTGAAATTTTATTTTAGAATATGGTTTATTTTGTAGAATCTTAGTAAACTATACTCTTAATTATTTTGCATTTGGCTATGTCTTGAGAACTTGGTTTCCTTTAAAACATGTGTGCTAAAATCTTGCCAAGTTGCATTGTTTAGCAATAGCAATATAAGTGTAGACTGAACTTCTGGGTATTAACCATGCATCTTGTAGCTAAATGTTGTATATAGATTATGTGAGAGGTGCAAAGTAGGAAAGAAGATGTTATTTTCAAATTTATATTCTTAAAATATCATACTAGTTAAAATGTCCACTAAAAAAATGAAAGGAATGGTTGTAATCTAGAATCTCGTTGCCTCTCTTCCATCACATGGGAACAGTCTAGTCCCACATTAGGCCTTTGAATTATGATGTTGGGGAAATGACTTTTAACTTAGTGGAAATTTCAGATTATAAATAATGTTCTCCATTCTGGATTTTTCTCACAGAGGCATTTTGAGAATTATAATTTATTGAGCTAACTAAAAAGGGGAATATATTCCCCTTTTTAGTTAGAGGAATATTGCTAGAGGAACATTGCTAGAGGAATATTGCTCTAGTTTATGCAAATTTGAGATGAAAGCCTAAGTTATAAAAAAAAATCAATTGAGGCAAGATGAAGGAAGTTGAAAAATACATACATTCACACACCCACACACACCTATATATACACACTGATTATACAAAGAAGGAAGTGTGCGTGTGTGTGTATTCACCAAATATTTCTTTATTTAGAAGACTCAAGAGCACCTAGAATGTAATTCCATTCACAGAGATTTAGTTCTAGCATAAAGCATCCAAACACAATGCATGTAAGTATTAACTGTTTAAAAATGTTTCATAGGTCCTATCGAATATTCTTAATGCATAAATGATTATGGTCATGGCATCAACACCACAAAAACAATTAATATGCATGTAGGCATACTTGTTTATGCGTTTGTGTATCTGTTCTAAATTTGCTTTACTTAATGAAAACTCAGGATATTCATCTGATGAAAATGACCGTATTTTATATTTCATTTTTTGTTGTAGTTAGTTTTGCTATAAATAGATATAGACAGAAATAATGTAATTGGAAAACAGAAAAAGGAAATGCTATGCTAAAAAATCTACATCAGTGTGGAAAAAGAAATTTCAGAGGAACAAATGCCATAGCAATTATAACTCTTCCTAAGTAACATTGACATTGTAAGAAGTCACACTAAATTATTATTGAATAATATATAATATATAATAATTTCTCATGGTAATATATATCTGCTAGAGGCAAATTACAGCTTCACTGGGAAATTTAATTTTTACATATTTTATGAATAGAATATTTCCATTATAAAGCTCAGGATTTTACTTATGTCACTGTACTTGTTTTTTAGGGCAACTATAACAAAGTACCACAGCCTGGGTAGCTTAAAGCAACAGAAAAGTATTGTCTCAAAGTTCTGGAGGCTAGAAGTCTGAAATCCCCAGGGCAGGGTTGATTCCTTCTGAGAGCCATGAGGATCTGTTCCAGGCCTCTTTCTTTGGCTTATGGATGGCTGTCTCCTCTGTGTTGTTTCTTCACATTGTCTTCCCTGCATGTGTGTCTTTGTGTGCAAATTTCCCCTTTTTAAAAGGACACCAGCCCTATTGGTTTAGAGGCCGCACTAATGACGTCACATTAACTTGACTACCTCTAGGTAGACCCTATGTCCTAATAAGGTCCCATTCTGAGGTTCTAGGGGTTAGGACTTCAACATATGAATTTTAGGAGTGGTACACAATTCAACCCATAACAGCTGCCATTGTTTTGTATTCAATGCAAGAAAGTGCTTCCCTAATAGGGTTAAAGGAATTGAGTATGTTGTAAGATATAATGAGTCGCAGTTAATTTCCTTGAGATTTCTGAGTGATAGAGTATATGTAAGAATGAACCATTTGTGTCTGTTATTGAATTTTTAAATGCCAGGTGCCTGAGAGGACTTGGAATAAATTAATTCATTTGGGGAGTTATTCTATTTCCACAGCTAGTGTTTAGAAGATTTACTAGACTGACATGCAAGCTGGAATACTTTGTATTATCTAAAATGCCTTTAGCATACCACTTACATTTCATGGGGAGTTCATGAAAGCCAGATTTTTAGTAAGCTTCTACAAATAATTCATCATGAATGAAAGGCAGTCACGTCCCACAAGCCCTTACTTTTCCTTATCATGAGTTGTTTTTGTTGTTACTGTATTATCTCTTTGCATCTGAGATAAATGCTTTGAGAATTTCATCAAAAGCTTAATATACTACAATCATGTTTTCCTCTAATGTACAGATCACTATGGAACCAGAGTTCTCAGATATTATATATCAACTTTATTGTTATTTGGTTGTAAGGTACATAGTAAAGTGTAATAATTTCAAGAGACTGTAGAAGCACTTGCATTAAATATTAAACATTTAAATGAGGAAACACTGATTAATTCATAATATTCTGAGCAGCTCATGAATGTTTAATATGTATATCTTGCCTCGATTGGATATTATTTAACTGGAACCATGGTCATTGTAAGACTATTCAGTTACCATTTTTATTTGCAGGCCCAGTTTATAAAATGTCTCATTCTGTTTTAGGTACATATTATTTTGAACTTGCCATGATTTTTTTGTTCAGTTTATAAGCTAAAGCTGATTGAAAAATTAAAGGTTAATGATATCTGTTACATATTTTATACCTATTTATCTTTAAAAGTAATAGTGGAGGTTAAGTTTGCATAGTCTTAAAAAGTAAAAGTACATTAGTGATACCTTTACGTAGATTTTACTTTTTAAGGCATTTAAAAAAAATTCTTTCTGTAGGTATTGCTCAGCATCTATTACACACACAGCACTGGGGTTACAGTCAGGAATGCCTAAGACAGTGTCATGGCTTCATGAAGCTTATGGTCTATGAGGAATTTAGAGATCGAACAAATAATTACTCAAATAATTATTGAATTACAGGATGGTAAGCGTCAAGTAGGAGGAGTGTGCGATTTTGTGGGAATATGTAATGGAGCTCCTGGCCTGGTCAGGGTGGATTAGGGAAGCTTCTTTGAGGAAAAACAATTATGATATGACTTTCAGGCATTATAACCCTTGGTCAGGCAAAGAACTGGAAGGGAAGACCACACATAAAGGCTTGAGGGCCAAGAGTCTGGGAGAGGAGTAAATTGAATCAAATTTGAAGTCCAAAATAATATCATAGCTGAGAATGATTTTTCCTCTGTAGGTTAGGATTAGCTGTTGCAAACTGTCTGAGAAGGCTGCAGGATCATCGTGTAATCTCAGTTTGTAATAATGGAGGGGGAGTACTCATGATCAAGACCGACCCTGGGTAAAAGAGTAACATTACAGGATTTCTTTGGCAGGGTTGGAGGTGGGGAAGAACTTTCTCACATCAGTCAATTTGCAGTACTTTCCCCTGGTCGGTTTTTTTGCGAACTTCCCCACCACCCTGGGAATTCTTAGTATTTGACAATGTAGTTCAGAGATTTTTGCTGTTTGCATCTTGTCTTCTCTTTATGCGACTGGGTTTAAGAGTTATCATAGTTCTTGTAATTCTGTTTTGGGGGTGAACTGGGGCACTGCCAGGTAGACACACAAGGGAATCTGTAAGTTTAAAAAAAATACCTGGGGGCTGGGAATTTTGACTTCTCAGGGAACAGCCATGGAGGACTCCCCATTCAGTGGCTTTAGTGAAGTTATAGGGTCCTATTATCCCAAACTGACACAGACACAGGGTGGTTTCCCACACCCAAAGCTCAGACAGTGTTTATTCATTCTTCAGTGTTTAGTCATTCATATTGGAGCCTGCAAACCTTAGGAGTGAGGCTACTCATTGCTCATCTTGCCACATTGGGAGCCAAGTCAGATCATTACCTGAGAACCTGCAAATTTGCACCTGAGAGAGTTTTGTCAGGGATTCATCTTCAAGAGATAGGGGACTAGCTGTATCACATCTGGCTTCCTAAAGTCCTCCCTTGCAAGATAGCCCTAAAGTGCCCTCCTTTTTCTTCTCAGCCCTGATTAGTGCCACCACCAGTGAGGATTCAGAGGGCTCCTTGATGGTCACAATGGATTCATTGAATTTGGGTTCAAATACTGTATCAGTTCCTTACTTAAATCATCCTTACTTGAACTGGACTTGAATATTTCTAGACTTCCCAGTCTTATTCTGTAACCCCTTGGCAGATGACCAACTGTAGTGTTCTTTTTTTTTTTTTTTAGAGGGAGAGGGAGTGTGCACATCCACGGGCAAAGGAGCAGGAGGTGGAATGGGCAGAGAGAATCTTTAAAAAAAATTTTATTTTATTTATTTGAGAGAGAAAGCAAGTACAAGCAAGGGTAGAAGGTGAGGGAGAAGCAGACTCCCCACTGAGCGGGGAGCCTGATGCAGAGTTCAATCCCAGGACCTTGGGATCACACCCTGAGCCAAGGCAGATGCTCAGCCACTGAGCCACCCAGGTGCCCCTGGAGTTTTGATTCTAAAAACAATTGCAGTTGTTACTTCTATTAATTAAGAAACAAAGAAGTGGTTCTCTAATTTTAGGCCCTTAAGAATTACCTGGAATACCTATCAACATGCAGATTCCCTCAGGTCTTCCTCCCTGCCACTCCCACTTAGCCCTTAGAAATTCTGTTTTCTTAGATCTTTGGTAGGAGTTGGACTTTGGCATTACCACCAAGTCCCCTAGGTGACTCCTATATAAGTTGTATTCTGTAGGCCGCATTTTGAGAATCACCGGGTTAAGAAGTACGTCCCTTAACAGGTATTATGGATAAAAATATATTTAGTTTTTTTAGAATAGATGTATACTTAGAATGTGTAAATTAAATATAGTAATTCAGATTATATTTTAAGCCTTAGCTATATCTAAGCCAAATACTGTATATATTTATGTTTATATATTTGATATATATACTTATATTTATATATTATTTAAATTGTGAAGTGTACATGTCAGCCTTACTTAGAGAGATATTCCTGTCTGACAAGCTCGCTCTCTGTGTCCCAGTGACCTAGTGTCCTGTGGATTTTTGACATGACCTGGTAGCATTACCAGCATTACCAGTGGACTCATAGCTTCACTTGAATCTTTTTAGCTTTAAAAGTTATGAGCTCTTTGATTACCAGAGAAGTAATGGACAAATGTCCTTTGTTAAATGTTATAATTCTAAACATTTTCCTGGAACAAAATATTGATAGTAGTGATTTCTGGATGATGGTATTTCAAGTGATTTTATTATTTTTTTAAACATTAACTTTTTTTTCAAAATTTTGGAATGAGTAGGCATTCCATTCATAATTAGAAAAATTTACTTTTAGTAAGCGAAAAATAATTTTCTTCTGGTTAGGTATGGCTGGAGATAGAGACTAAAAATAACCAATAGGATAAAATAAAAACAAAATAGAAAGGCAATCCTGACGAGAGAAGAAATCAGCTCTAGATTTTACTTATGAGTTTGACTAAAGGAGGAAAAAGCCAGTCTCCTTTAAAAGGGAAGAAACAGCTTGAATTCTTCTATGCCCTTTGGACAATCTTGACAATGTGTATTTGTCTTAATAAGTTCCAAATGTTTGAGCCACCATTTAGGGGAAACACAGGAGGTCTGAGATTTATGGTTCGAGTAAATGTAGTAGAAATTTCAGCATGTCTTTCTCTTTCACAGCTGTATGAAAATTCTCCCATGGTGACAGTTATGGAAGTCTGATCTCTTCCGAGGAGATAGTTTGACCCTGATGGTATGGGGTAGAAAGGAAGGGAGAGGTGACCAAGGGAGTGATATCATCCAGAGAGGAAGATTTGGGCTTCAGATGTCTATTGAGTAAAACCAACCTCCACCATACTTGACCCTTGGAAAAAGAGGTTATTACTAATTTAGCAATGTAGTTTCTAGGTGAGGAATGAATCCAAAGTGTCCATCAAAGGTTACATAATGTAAAAAAAAAAAAAAAAAAAACCACAAAAAACCTCAACAAAGGAAGGAAACAGCTGATACCCACAGCTGATATCCTGTAAGATTACTTCATTAACAAAGTCAGCTGTGGAAATTTTTGGTTTTAGAGATCTCTTCTCTAAATTCATTATCATCCAGTCACCGCCAAAGTAAGTGATTTCATTGCATGTGGAGACAAATTAGAACAATTTGAGTATACTTCAGGTTTAAGATTTGACTGACCTTTCAGGGATCAGATGAGAGATGATGTCTCAGGGTGTTCCCAGGCTAGCTCTAGAACGTGGTGAGCTGCACTGAGGAATGAGAGGTTCCCTAACAGGACGTGAGTGTGGGAATGGGAGAGCCACTGCTGGTAAGCCGTGATAATCGTGGGGCCGGAGGTTGAATCACTAACATAATATCCTCTCCAAATCTGTGTTTTTAGTAATTGCTTTCAATTTATAACCTCATTCACAGTAGGAATTTAAGTCCTATTCAATGGTAGTTTTAAGGGATTTATAATGAATCTAACAGTTTTGAACATACAACACGTGTACAAGGCAGTATTCTGAAAACTTTATGTAAACTACCTCATTTAACTCCTATAGCTCCCCTTTGCTTTCTAGATACTGTTTTTGCTTTTTAGATGGGCCTTCCTCCAACTCTAACAAATTACCAAAGCAAATACTAGATATTAATTTTTTTTTGGTATTTCCTTCCATTTTTTTGACCAGGTATTTGTATAAAACCTGAGAAATCAACCTTTAACAAATGTTTTATTGATGTATATCATACATACAGAAAAGTATGAATAATGCAGGTGTATAGTTTATTGGCTTTTCACAAACTGAACACACTTGTAAACCTTTACCCAGATCAACAAGCAGCACCATTATAAATACTTTTACACAGAACTGGATCCTACTGTTACCTAGAGTTGCCCATCCTACTTTTTTCCACTTACCATGTTGTAGCCAGATATTTCCCATGTTACTACAGATTCCTCAAGAAGCAAGCTTTTTAATGGCTGTGTGTGATAAATCTTTAAGTGGGTATGCAACAATTTATGTAACCGTTCTTTGAATCAGACATTTAGGCTGTTTCAGTTTTTCATTATTATAGTATTGTTGTAGACTGTAGTATTGAACATAAATCTCTGGCTGCATTTTTGATTATTTTTTAAGGATATGTTTTTCAAAGTATAATTACCAGATCAAAGTGTGTGAATATCTTATAGCTCTTGATACATATTAACAAATTACTCCAAAAAATGACTATACCAAAATTCACCAGACTTTATGAGTGGCCATATTCCAGTACTGGGTTTTCTGTGTGTGTCTGTGTGTGTGTGTGTGTGTGTGCGCGCATGCACGCAAGCATATGTGTGTGTAACTTTGCCTTTTTGATAGTTACAAATTAATATCTGACAACTGTTTGAATTTTTCTTGATTATTAGTGATATTATTATTATGCTTTTGTATGTTATTGGGCAAGTTAGTTTATTTTTCTGTTTCTTGTATGTAGAAATTGTATGTAGAAATTGTATGTAGAAATAAAATATAAAGTTATACCTTATTCAATTTAAAACATTTTCTTTGGGATATAACAGCCAATAAAACTTAAAGAGAATATTTTTAAGCTCATTAAAAGTTTGGGAAAGTGACAAAATAAGTTTTCCTTTTGCAATCACTTTTTCAAAGCATGCTGCTTTAGAGAAAAATCTGTTTTCGGGAAAACAACTGTTTTAGAGAAAAATTTGTGTTTTTTTCCCTGAAATTTAAGAAGGATTGTAAATAAAATTGGAATTAAAATGATACATATCAAAGACTTTATAGTTAGCTGCTCGGTATATGGAGAAGTTATGATAGGTTGTTTTTCAGGCTTTAAAGATATATTGGATTTTTTGTTATATTGGGGAGACATAAAATATAGGAATCTTTAAAAATTTCAGGAACTGGTATTTTTTAAAGTAGCTTTTGCATGGAGGGGTGGAATTTTAAGAAAAGAAAAAACAATTCATTCAGAAAAGTGAGGATCAATATCAGTGATGTGAGAGGTCTGTTTTTCATTGCCAAATGCATCTTCATTTGCCTCTGGTTCTATCCTGAGCCTGGTTACTGAGCTGAGTCTACCAGAACTGGCAGATTGCAGTGTTTTATGTAATATGGACAAATAACCTGCAGGTCTGAGCCTATTAGGATGGGGCCATTTTAACAAGTATGTTTTAATCCCTGTGTTAAAATTCTGATCTCCAGATGTTATAAGCATTAAGCTATTTTTGTCTTTTTTGGAAATAAATTTGCCAGAATATTCTCTGCAGCCTTGAATATCTGGATGTTAACTTTGAACTTAACCTGTTGTTTTTTCTTTTTTTCCAAAAAATACTTTGTTTATTCATTTTGAGAGAGAGAAAGAGAGCACAAGCAGGGGGATGGGCAAAGGGAGAGAGAGAATCCCAATCAGACTCCATGCCAAGCGTGGAGCCTGACTGGGGGCTTGATCCCAGAACCCTGAAATCATGACTTGAGCCTAAATCAAGAGCTGAACACTCAGTCAACTGAGCCACCCAGGTACCCCCTCCCTGTTGTTTATTCTTTGCTCTACATTTTGATATCAACCAAATCTAGTTCCCCTCTATTATTTCATAAGTATCTACTTCATATACATAACAGTACAGGCACAGATGACTTTTACAGTTGGAAGGGACCTTAGAGATTATATATAGTCTTTTAAATTCTCAAACCCAAATACCTTCCAGGGCCAACAGAACCTATGTTCTGTGAAATTATCCCAGACAAGACAGTAGGAAGTGATGGTGACTATGGAAACTAGAGAGTTTGGCCCCACCTAAAAGCATCGAGTTCAAGTTTATTCAAACCCCGTGCTATCCTAATGAAACATATCCATAGCCATAGTTGGCTTGCAGGTGCCCCAATTTGCAATCTCTCTAATCACATTTTAAGAACAAATATTCATCTTCCTAGTAAAGTTAGTATGAACAGGGTTTAGAAGCCAGGTTTTCTGATTTCTAGTTAATTGGTTAATTAGGTAGCTATACAGTGCCCACTTCTTTAGACATTTTCATATATTTATTTAATTTGTTATATACCTGCCATCTGCTTCCAAAAACATTTGAGGCTAAGAACAATAACTAAAAACCCAGGAATTAGGAAAACTGGAATGACGTTTAGCCTAAATACTTAGGATGCAGAGAAATTTCATTTACTTATAACCAAACATTTACCAATCACTCTTTTGTGCTGGAGAAATAAGCAAATCATGGTGATGGCTTTTTCCTTCTTGTGTGATTAGAGACGTATGTAGCTCTGGATTTCAGCCAATGGTTGTTATATGTTTAAAGGGTTAGGTAAGTCTATAGGTTAAAATGCTGGTCTGTTTGGGTCCTCTCCCAGTATAGTTGCTTCCTCAAAGGTGGTGATTCTGTGCAGGAGCAGAGGAGGCGAGCATTCTTAATCACTGCCATCCTGAGATCCCTTTATGTCTATCTATTAATGGGAGTCCCAAGTTACTGACATATCCTCTCCTGCTGTTGCCAGCCATTCTGATCTCAGAGCCAGGATATAAGTGCTACCACCACCACCAGGTGGAATAACAGGAGCACACATGTGCTGCTGGTCAGCGTAGTTGCCTAGCAACAGAGGAGGTGCTGATGTCCGTCAGTGCAATATATTCTAGTTCCAGGGTCTTGACGGACATAGTGATTACATGGGCCTTCCATGTCACCTCCAGAAGTTGTGGTTCTAAGGCTGGGAAGCTGGACTGTCTTTTGAAGCTGTATTTAGAAGTGAAAGGGTAATATAGCATATAATCATCTGGCTACATAGATAAGTATTGAAAAACAGGATTTGGGTTTCTGCCTATGGCTTAAGCTGCGAGAATAATGGACTCCTGGCAAAGGATAAACTATATCTCATGAAGAATAATGTGCCTAAAAAAAAAAAAAAAAAAAAAAGAAATAATGTGCCTAACAGGCATGTGATTCTCACTGAATATGAGAAAGTGGGAAACAAATGCCTACATAAATCTGAAAAACAAACAAACAAAAAACTCCCCATAAGATATTCTATAGGATACCAGGTGTGAAGTAGAAAGAATCACAGAGGAAAAAATACACAGAGTGAATATGAAATTTTAATACAAGATAATAACTTATTTCCTAGCTATTATTGGGATTTGGAGGTATCTTGCAAGGTGGGTCGCCATTAGTTTTGAAAGAGTTTGGGACAAATTCCACCATGTTGTGGTGTGGATTACTAAGTAAGGATTGTTGGGAAAACGTAAAAAACAAGCATCTACAAATAGGAGCTTTATGCTATGTCTCATCATGCCAAGGAGAGGTGGGCAGGGACTAGGGGGGTGTGGAACCCTTGGTGTAGGTTTGTGTTTCAGCAGAGGGTCCTTCCTTTCCCCTAGTGGTTCTCCCTTTTTATAGAGCAAGTGAAAAAAAAAAGTCTTGTAAGTGGAGGAATAATCAGTCTGCTTCAGGCTAGGCAGTCTGAAATCAAGAGTTGTCTGGAAAGTCACCTGCCCAGCTTCTGGAAACCTTGGGGCCCATGAAGTATTGTGGCCCCCAGTGGGGAAGAAAGCTCCCCACAATTCTATGGGAAGCTAAGTTTGGGTACATCCTCCTCCTAGCTGGAGGACCCACTTCCAGCTAGTTTCCAGGCCACAGGCACTTGGGGTTTTAAACAATTCTGCTCATTGCCCCACAGGTAGAATAAAATATGTGGTTAGAATATAGCATAGAAAGGATGGATATGTTTTGTTCAAAAAGAACAGACAGTACAACCGATACCTTAGTGCCTCCTGCCCCCATATCCAATCAGCTCACAAATGCCATTTGTTAAATTTTCAGGAATTCCATGAGCCAGTTGTTAAACACAGTGATTATTAAGAATTAAATTATGTAAAGTTACCAATAAGTAAATTATATTAAGACAAAAGTGATGAACTCATCACTTCCTAATTGTTATGCTACATCTTACTATTATTTATGTTTCTTATATCTCCATGGGGGAAATATCCTATGGTGAAATAATAATGTATGGTGTGGTTCTCTTCTCAACTCAGTGTTCAGTGAGCTAGCAGCTGGTGCCTTGAATCAGCCATAGTGGGAATTTGTAGTGTTACACATTGCTCCAGAGAGGCAGTTGTTACACATTTAAATGCACACCAGTGCCCATAACCTTGAGCCTGCCATTTCATTGTGTTCCGGCACACTTCTAACGCAATATCTGCATCCCTGAGCCAGAGGACCTTTTCTGTTGGGTTACTCTGCTCCTGTCCGTGTTCCCTCCAGGCAGGAATAAACTCTCTCACTAGCATCTCCCACCACAGCATGATGGGAATCAGCGTATAAATACCCCAGCTCCCTTCATCCTGAAGGGAGGTAATTTTGAGGCAAGTATTTTACACTATTTCCTAAAGTTTTCCCACAGGATTGATGGTAGCCTGCTCTGTATTGTACTTTCTCTTGGCTCTATGACTTCTTTCACTTCTGTGCTGATGTTCCCTCTACCTTCTTCAAGGTCCACTTCTGAGAGAGTGTGTGAAAAGGAGGAGAGTAGTGCTGACTAAGAGGCGAACTTTTGGATCAGGAAAGAGGCAGAAGTATGATATCCTGTGAGAATCAACAACAAACCAGCTAGCCAGATGGTGCACATGGAAGATGATTTTCTCATAGCAGGCAGAAAAACAAGATAGAGTAGTCATGAGGGACTATAACTGTGTTCACCTAATTCAAATTCAAATTCTACTGAAAGCAGAGCACATTCATTTAAAAAACACTTGGTAATAAAAAAAAACCCACCATAGAATACTTGGTATTAATTTATTAGATACTATGTTCAGTGGTGTGGGGATATGATGAATAAGGCATTGCTAGTTGTTCCAAGAAGATTATAACCTACCAAGGAATGTCACATGTATACACACAAATACTTTAAGGTTAGAAGATGTTAAGTTTCATATAGTTGAGTGATTGTAGCTCTTGGGAGGAAGAATGAAGGCTTGAATGGGAAGGGAGTATGATATGGTGTGCGTTATAATCAGAAATATATACTTGGTCTTCATCCCTCTCTCTGGCACAGAGCTCCTGAAACCTTTGGAACTCCCTAGGTTATGAGAGTGATGAAGATGTGTTTTGTTAATTTAATGAGGTGACTTTTGGAAGACACGTAAGGATGGAGGCTAGTTGCCAGTGGGGCAACCATAAGATTAGAAGGTTGGAACTTTCAGTTCCATCCCCCTAACTTCTGGGGAGAACTATAGGGCTGGAGATAGAGTTCATTTACCCATGGCCTGTGATTTCATCTATCGTGCCTATATAATGAAGCCTCTTTAAAAACTCAGAAGGGTGGGGTTCTAAGAGTGTCCATTTGGTTAACACATGGAGATTCAGGGAGAGTGGTATGCCTAGAAAGCATGGGCGTTCCACACGCCTTCCCAAATAATCCACCCTGTGCATTTCTTCCATCTGACTCTTGATTTGTATCCTTTAGTATCCTTTGTAATAAACCTATAACCTAGTAAGTGAAA
This sequence comes from Vulpes lagopus, assembly GCF_018345385.1. NCBI lineage: Eukaryota > Metazoa > Chordata > Mammalia > Carnivora > Canidae > Vulpes > Vulpes lagopus. Next base: position 16,264,395 of record NC_054834.1, read on the forward strand.
TGAGCTCTGTGATCCACTTTCAGCAAATAAATTGAAGTCAAAGAAGAGATTTGTGGGAACGTTGGATATATAGGGCTTGGATATGTACTTTGGCCAGAAGCACAGGCAACAACTTGGATTTGGGATAGGCATCTGAAGTGGGGAGCAGTCTTGTGGGACTGAGCCTTTAACATGTGGGATCTGATCCTGTCTGGATGGATAATGTCACAGTTGAGTTGAATTACAGGACACCTGGTTGGTGTGGTGTCAGAGAATTGCTTGGTGGCATGGGAAAATACCCCCACACTGTGGAATTGGTGATCAGAATTCTAGAGAGCAGCCTGAAGGAGGTAACATTTAGGGGAGACTTAGAAGAATTGGAGGGATTTCAACAGGGAAAAACAGAGAGGAAAGGAATTCTGGTGGAGAGAATAATGAGAACAAAGGCCTGAAGCTGTTTCTGTGTATTCACATTCTTGGAATTACGGGAGCATGGAACCCTATGTAAGCCCAGACACGTGGGTTGTGAAGGCCTGGAGAGAATTGTAGGAAATTCTTGGTATGCCTCCTAATATAATAAGTACTCAAGACACAGAGAAACTGTATAACATGTCTGATCCTCTGGGCAGAGGCTCCAAAGGGAATTTTATAAGACCTAAGAGGGACAGTGGCCTCAGAGCCGTCAATTCTAATTATAAATTGTAACTTATTATAATGAGGAATAAAGCAAAGACAGCCATTATCAGCTTGGATTTCAAAGACCATTGAAAAAAGGCAAAAAAGAGAGACACACACAATGAAGAAGCATAACAGGAAGAATGTTTTTGGAAAGTCCAAGCCAGCAATGCACTGAAGTCAGAGAGAAGTTATGTGTGCTAGAAGGCATCAGTGGTGCTATGGGGCCGAATTGTGTACCCCTCGCAGTCAATATGTTGAAGACCTGACTCCCAGAACATCAGAATGAGACTGAATTTGGACATAAGGCCTTTAAAGAGTTAAGTAACTTAAAATGAGATCTTTTGTGTGGGCCCTAATACAGCATGCCCGATGTCATTATACAAAGAGGAAATTTGGACACAGACATACATATCTATACACAGAAGGGGACATAGTGAGAAGGAGCCCATCTACCAGCCAACTAGCAGAGTTCAGAAGAGACAGACCAAACCTGCCAATAACTTGATCTTGGACTTCTAGCCTCCAGAACTATGAGGACATAAATTTCTGTTGCTTAACCCACCCAGTGGTACTTATTATGGCAGCCCTAGAAAATGACTACCTTTGGCATGAAGTAAGCAATGAGCGGGGCCTTTGGCTTGGCACAGATGATGCTATCCTCATTTTTTACAGGTTCCGTATTTGTGCCCCACCACTTACTGAAATTTATTTGTAACCCCTCAAATCAATAACTGTGGTGCTTTTGCAATCACTTGCAGACATTCAGAGAGAGGCGAAACATTTGAGTGGTCGTGTGTGCGTTTTCCTGGCTAAGATTGAATGCTCTGTCATCTTGTTTCAGCACTCAGGCTGTAAACAAGTGTCCTTGTCACCATCTATTTAGTGGCACACCTTTTGCATTCCATTTTTGAGCTTTTTATTGATAATTTTGCTATTCACTTTATTTTTTTGAGTATAATTGACACACAATGCTATATTAGTTTCAGGTATACAACACAGTGATTAGACAAGTTTATACATTATGCTGTGTTTGATGATTTTGCTGTTTACAGTGGTCCCCAAGTGGTAGTGCTGGGGTGTTGAAAGCTGTGATGTGCATTTTAGAGAAAATACATGTGTTAGATAAGCTTTGTTCAGGCATGAGGTGTTAAGGCATGCTGCTGGCCTTAATCTAAATGTTAACAAATCAATAATGTACATCAAATAAGGTTGTCTTTAAACAGAAACAAGGTGAGGTAATGATGAGTTGATGAAAATGTGACCAGAGGCTGAAAGAAACCTAGTCCTGTATGTCCCCCAGGAACAGTGGTTCAGTATTCACTGACTTAGTGTTCCTAGTGGCTTTTTAAAAAAAAAATTTTGTTTATTTATTCATGAGAGATAGAGAAAGAGAGGCAGAGATGCAGGCAGAGGGAGAAGCAGGCCCCATGCAGGGAACCTCATGTGGGACTTGATCCTGGGATTCCAGGATCATGCCCTGAGCCGAAGGCAGATGCTTAATCACTGAACCACCCAGGCGTCCCCCTGGTGGCTTTATAGAACATAATATCATGTATAATGGGAAACAGGTGTATGTTGTCGGAAGGAGGTGGAAAAGTCTCACCATCCAAATCTCATTTTCACCTTCTCAACCAAGAAGCTTATTCCAAAAGAAAAATGTAGAACAGAAGTACATGAGAGGAGAGGTGAAGCTCTAAGTAGATGAAAAGTAGTGAGATCCTAGACACTCCAGCCCTGAGATGAAAAAATGTACCACATTGTTACTGAGTCACCTTTTCTGTTTCAGAGATAGCAGAAGTGATACAAGTACTTCTGATGATAAAAATTCCAGCAACCACAGCCCATTTAGCTTTACATTGCTTTATTAGTAAATTCTAGAAATTCTAATGACCTCTACTAGCAATCAGAGAAGAGGTGTTCTAGAGCATCCAGAAAGGGTTTTCTACAAGGCATGCTATGCTAATTTATCTTAGCTCCTTACCTCCACTTCTTTTTTGTTTTCTTTTGTTTTGTTTTTTTGGTATTGAGTTCATAACCTGTGTAACTTTGGGTACATCTTGTGTAAAGACATATCTGCAAGTTAAGGAACTAGTTAGCTTCTTTATCATTAATTCACAGTCAGGACCTATAGTGGTCTTTGTTTGCCAAAAACGTCAACACAGGCTCTGACATTGGTCTTTCAGTGTGCTCCCCAAATCCACTGCAACCTTGGCTGCTCATCCTCATTCTGGATTTGTTTCTGTCCTCATCAGTGACAGAAAATTTGCTGGCACGCATGAGGTCTCCTAAGAACAGGTGTCCCATTATATCCTCATCTTGTTAAACATCATTTGCACTAGGAGGAAACTGCAGTATAATAAAAGGCAAAGTAGCTTTTTAGTGTAGTGGAATTCCTAATGTAGTTTCAACTCAATTCAATTATAATTTTTAGTCCCATGGATAGCCTTCATTGGAAATTCTATTTTCCATGAGGTATCGGAGCATTTCATGTGACTGTAATTGGTCTATCCCAGGACCACCTACACGAAATTTATCCAAGATGAATGCTGTTAAACATGCTGTTCCTGATCTTTATCCCAATCTGATCTATAGGATCAGAATCCCCAAGGGAGTGAAAGGGAGAGGGGGAGACCCAGTGATCTGAATTTTAATAATCTTTTTAGGTGATTGAAAGTTCTAGTTGAAAAAGTAAAATAATCTGTGGGAGAAATTAGTTTGGCTAATAGTCCTACCAAATACTCATTATTTGATTTTAAGTAATAATTTTATTTATCAGGGCTAGCACTTGTAGATTATGAGTCCATCTGTGTTGAATAAATATCATAACTGATATTTTTAAATTCTATTTGAAATACTTAAATAGGCATATACAAATACTTGCAAACAAAATGTACGTTTATAAAAATGTATCTGTATGCAAGTTTACCTTCCATCCAACTCTCGTTGTCTATGGAAAGTCTTCAACTTAAGAATTTAGATTAATTTTCTAAAAAATGAACAAATCAAAACCAACAATATGCTAAGGCTAGATTAAAATTTACTTAGAAATCCTGTACAAGAAAATAAGGAATAGCACAGGTACAAAACATGTTTAGTCCTTTGCAAACTACTTTCATTAAATTTTTTTTTTACCTAATCAGTTTTTTTCCTATAATTCCAAGTCTTAAGACATTTCCTGATAAATATTCTTACCTGAAGTTTTTCTTTATCTGTGTCCTTGGAAAAATTGTCTTATAGTTATATTGAAAATGTGAATTTATATTAAACTGCAAGATATTTTAAGAAGGATTTTAAGACTCATCATACTAAATGCCATGTTGTAAAATATAAAGTGCAAATTTTCCATTTTACAAATAGGAGAAATGTGTAATTACAATTTGATGTTATAAAAATTAGCAGTGCACTTATTCCTTTTTAGTAATTTACCAACTATCAGATGCCATCTATCAATGTAAATGTCATTTAAGTTCTATTCTTATTTAGTGATTATTCTTATCTAAAGATTTTGGAAGAGCATTTAGTTGTAGCTTATTAAAGGAGCAATTAGCTGTGTCTGTTCCTGAAAATTTCCATCACATCATTCATTAAACATTATTTTGTGAATTTTAGTGTTAGCAATTTTGGATTTTATGAATTGAATTTTGAAATATGGAGCACAGATTCTTCTGAAAAGGGACAGGAACAATTATTCAAATGTTATTTTTATAAACATGTAGATGGTTCACATTATGTCACCAGTATCAAGTAGTAGTAGCACTTACTATTTGCTCAGTGAATGGGTCGAGCAAGATACACACCCACACACACATTAGATCTGACCATAAAGTAAATGAGAATTTTCTATTTGTCCTATATAAGTTAATTATAGAATTTTATAGTTTAATCATATGTATGCCATATGTATAATTTACTCAGTATGTATTTAAATGAATTCTTTGATTTTAGCACAGTTGCTTATAATTAGTTAAGTATATTTAAATGAACATACAGAGATGCCAAATGAGAATACTATGGAAAAACCCTTTTTTGAAAAAAATATTATTTCTACAGTTATATTCAGTATAACTGTGTCTATCAGGATTTCTAACAATTATTAGTAATGTTGACTTAGTTTACAAACATAACAGATATATAATATATGTAATATATATACTATATGTCTCTGTCACATAACATGTAGAAATATATGACATGCACATGAGTGTCATCCTTGGGCATGTTCTTGAACAAGTATACAGTTGTTGCAAATATGAAAGTATTTTGAAAATAGTAATGATATATTTTCAAAACAAACAGAACCAGAAACAAAGCATATATTTATGTCTTGAACAGCTTGGGGCACTACTAGGAGTCATCTTGAGGTTTGCTAACATGAGTTCACATTTTCTTTAGTTACCCCCAGTAAAACCACATTTTGTAGGAATTGGGAGGCAATTCATATTAAAAAGAAAAAAATCAAAGAAAGTATAATGAAAACAAAACTACTACAGGCCCTTTTGATTGTGTAAAATCTTTGAACATCCAATTATATTGAAAAAAATTACACAAGTGTTTTTTTCTTTAGGTAGCTGTGCATTTTATTGTAATGTATTTATATATTTATATGTAACGTATTTACATATGTGGTTATGAGAACTAGGTGTATTTTTCTCATTCTAGAAAAGCTTAATTAACATCCTTGTGTCAAAAAAAAAAATCCTTGTGTCAAAGAAAAAAATTCTTAGGACTCTTTTGAGAAGGCTAGGGGTATTAAATTCCTAAAATTCTTTATTTTAAGGCTAGTCTTGGCTTATATTGTTAAAAAGTTGTGAAGTTATAGACAAGGTAGTCTTTTCTTTAAAAAAGAAAGAACAAAAGGATAAAAATTGCTGAAAACCTGAACACCACATTCATTCACATCACTTTAATAATTTATCAAGTGCAAGGCCAACAATATGAAATTTTCATGTTTGAGTATCATCCAGCCTGATATGAAAGTAACGTATGAAAAATAAGGCCAGAGATAAGTCACAAATACCAGTAATTCTTGACTGCAGTTCTCTAAATTACAATAAAGTGTAAATTATAGAGGAGAATAAATATTTTTGGTTCTAGGAACTAAATAATTTTATCATTATTTGTAGGAATTTTTTTAAAATTCAGAATTACCTTATGAAAGTCAAAAGTGGATGATAAAAAACATCATTACTGTAACTGCAATTGGTATTAGTAGTAGAGTGGAGCATTGTAGAGTTATGTTTTTCTTCTTTATATTTAAGATGACTAGTTAAGGAATCTGTGTTTAGGCATAGATTGGACAATCTTAAGGTTTCAAAAACGTTCCAGGTCTCATCTGAGTTGCTTATTCTGACATACATCTCCAACTCTCAGGTCAGAATTTCACCTGAATAAGGTATGTGAGATTTTATCCCAAAGGTTAGTGCATTCAGAAATGCTGAGTGTGTGCATGTGTGAGTGTGTGAGTGCATGTGTGCATGTGCAAGAGAGAGACAGACAGATAACCCTGAGAGTAAAGAACAGAAGAGCAATGTGGAGGGTTGGAGAAACAGATTTACTTTACATTCACCAAAGGCTGTCATTTAAACTTACTTCCAGAGGGCTTAATTTTAAAATGATAAATTCACAAACACATTTGACTGCACCCATTTCATCTCCCAAGATGATTTTAAAAGGAGGGAAAAAATCCCAGTGGCTCTCCTTTTATTACTGGTGCTGCTAGAAGAGAAGACTTGGAGACTATGCATGGTTCATCTGAATCTCTAAATCGATAATAAACGTGTTGGAATAGGCTTCCACGGAGCTGCTGGATCCCTCTTCAAGCCAGCAAAGAGCATTTTTACAAACTCTAGAGAATGCTTTAGTCCATCATTAAATTTTGCATACAATCAGTCTCCTATACTGGTCACAATTTTCCTCTCCCTTCAGGTGTAGATGGGAGGAGAGAGTGCTAGGGCATTCTCTCCCTGCTTTCCGAGGTGGGCTGATCCAGGGCTCTTTGACCTTATTATTTTGATCATCAGCCTTGTCCTCCATTACACCACATTTAGTCCTCCCTGGAGGCCATTCTTTCTGCTTCCTTTGTCTCCCAAGGAACAGTACAAATCCATATAAAATGAAAAAGAGGAGTAATAATACCAATAGTAAAGGGCAGTAATAATGACTAGTGCAGCAAACGTCAGGTTAAATGCATTCTACAGAGCAGGCTTCTGGGCTTGCTCCTGGGAAACTGGGCCCATGTACCTGGGGCTTGAGGGTACAGTAATGCCACTGCCTTCCAAGAGGAGGTCAAGCCCCTGCCATTCTCTCAAGATCTCCAGGAGATGGAGGGTGGTGTATTTAATCCAGTCCATCTAGCTTGAGGAACACAGCTTCCATTCTTAGAGCCACCTTTCACATGCCACAAGGCACTGTGCTTTGGGTAGTTGTTGGAATAAATAGGTAGGACACGTGTGACCTCTTCTTACCCTTCACAAAAGGCTGACTAGAGTCCATTTGTTTCTGGTCTGATTTTTTAAGATCTTCATATTCAGTTTACTGCTATGCATTCATGTCCTCCCTTGGAGATCTTGGCCTCCAGTCATTTCTTTTAAATATTTACTGGGATAATTTTTTTTTTCTCAGCCTTTGTTGGTTTGGGGATGTTATTATTGAAATGCCTGGCTTAATATTTGAAAGCTATGTAAAATCATGTTGTAATGGACTTAATGTATGTAATGAGAAGTAGTTCAGGGATCATGCTTATAGAGGTTTTGAATTAAATTATAATGTATTTTTAGATGGTCTCTATTTGGTACCCAGAGCTAGGGGCACTTTAACTAAAGAAGAACCAGTAGTTGAACACTATGTTGATGAAATTCTGCAGCAAATAAACTCAGTTTATTTCATTTTTAGAGTAATATGTTTGTTCCTCAGGCTATTTAATCTGTTCTGCATTCAAAAGGCAAACAAGTTTCTGTTCATAAGGCAAAAATGTGGCAACATTTTTTTAATATTGACAATATTAGTTCTGCTGGTATTTTTCAAAATATATAAAAATAAGAAACTCTGCAATCATTGCACTATCACTAATTCTTAATCTCAACATTTTTGCTATTTGCTGTCTTTTGATGTTTGTCCTCTTGAAAAAGATGGTAACATCATTTCGTATATTATATAATATGTTTCTTTTCTGCACATATTAAAGGCCTTTTATATAAAATAGTAATGGAATATGCTTGAAATGATCAAAATTTAATGGCCCATAGAGCGTTTGTAGGCCAGAGGCTTTAGGATGAAATGCAACAGCATTAAATGTTGAAATTTATTTTCTTCCAGACTTTCATCTTACAGTGATTTTCTGCAAGGATGGTATTAGGGTCTTGTTGGGAACAGTTAATAGAAGCTCTAATAGATAATAACTGACTCTGTAATTAGTCATTTCAAGACAGAGGTACTCTCTGAGCCACTGATAAGAATTGAATTGTGTCGCTACATCATGTTTTCATTCTGCTGTCACAGCCCAGCAATCCATATTCATAGACTCCTGGAGCTGAGCTCATTGCCAATTTAACACAGATGTGGGAGCGATATGCACAACCTCCTCAGCCTTTTGATCCGTTCTTATTTCTTATTTGAGGAAATGGCCGACTAACTTCAGAGTGAGGATAAGGCATAAGGTGTCTTAGTGACAAAATCATTGGAAGATTAATTTGGTATGTACATAAAATATGTGTGTGTGTATATATTCACACATAAAGAACACACGTGCGAAAGAAACACTATTATGGTTAAATGTAAAATTCCATCAAAATGTTCTCAGACATTTCTGGTTTTTGAGTACCATGTTAAAATACTGTACAGATTTTCAGGTTTTGTGTCAGGAGAAACCTTCATTTTCATAGACCTCTATGAGTAATGCTGGTTCTTTTTTCTCTGTAAGAGGGATGCTAGATACCACAATTTTAGTTTCATCAGCTATACTATATTCTCAGTTATATTTCATTTTATTTTATTTATTTTTTATTTCATTTTATTTTAATGTTATTTTATGTTGTAACCAGTGTTTCTGTAGAGTTGAATTCAATAAATGTTGATTAAGCTCCTCCTCCAAGCCAAGCTCTGTGGAAGGTGGAGAACCATCAAGTGTTTCACAGTTTATGAGAGCAGTGGGGTCACTGAGCGGGGAGAGGTGGCCTTCCCAGCAGATCAGAAGAGACTTTGTGAGAGAGATGGCATTTGGGTCTGTGCCTGAAGAATGGGGAGGATTTTAACCAGAGGAAACAGGGAAAGTCATTCTAGGTGAGGACTCCCTGTATAGAAAGACAAGGAGACAGGGAAGTAATGAATAGGTTCTAGTTTAACTGGGTCAAAGGGTATTTTTTGCTGAAAGAGGGAAATTTGACTGGAGAGAATGGTTATGATCAAACCTGTAGGTCTTTGAAACCACAATGATGACAGGATTCTAATCTATAGACGATAGGAAGCTAAAGATATTTGTTGAACAAAGAAATGATGTGATCTGAAAAAGACACATTTGCTTTCTGTTTATTGGTAATCATATATATGCTTTATTTTTCCTCTAAAATCTACTGTTAAGTTCAAAATTCTACTTGCAATCCATAATGTTGATATTGCTTTTATTCCTTTATGATTAAAGTAGCTAGTTCTTTGTACAGCATTTTAACGCAAAAATATAAAAGATATAAAAATTGACTCTAAGGAAATAGTCTTTTGGGGAAGGGTTTTATAAATTTATGATAAACATTTGTGAAACCATAAAAGAAGTAGGTAATAGGGTAGATTGCTGTGTTTAAGTAGGTGCTTACCTATTTAAAATCATTAAAACATTTGATGATTTGATATAAACCTTTAGTATCCAAAGTGGATCACTGGTGGGTGCTATCTTATGATGGTGATATATTCCAATTTTTATAAAATAACTGGAATTGATAGGATATCAGATAGAATTTATGAGCATTTGCTAATAGGGGAACTAGTTCTAAATATCTTTCTTTTTTTTTTTTTTTTTTTTGCTTTTCTAGCTAATAAAATCCAAATTATAGTTCCTGGCTCATAGAAGGTTTAATGTATATCTATATCTATACACATATATATAGCAATATACATATATTTCCATATATATTGCTTAGTTCTTAAAGTCTGAATATATTATGTACTTTCTCCTGCATTTTACTGTTTGGGTTAATTTGCCCATCTTTTTTTTTTTTTTTTTTTTTGTGATAGTCACACACAGAGAGAGAGAGAGAGAGGCAGAGACATAGGCAGAGGGAGAAGCAGGCTCCATGCACCGGGAGCCCGACATGGGATTCGATCCCGGGTCTCCAGGATCGCGCCCTGGGCCATAGGCAGGCGCTAAACTGCTGTGCCACCCAGGGATCCTCTAATTTGCCCATCTTAAGTGCATTTGTAGTATGTGTAAATATAATAAACTTCCTTTTCCTTTTAAAATAGGACTTTTTTCTGAAACAAAAAATTTTTAAGATATTTATTTTGAGAGAAACAGAGAAAGCATGAGCAGAGAGAGGGAGAAGCAGACTTCCCACTGGACAGGGAGTCCAATGTGGAGCTCAGTCCCAGGACCCTGCAGTCATGACTTGAGCTGAAGGCAGATGCTTAACTGACTGAGCCACCCAGGCATCCCTGAAACAAATTTTTTTTATATAAATTTATTTTTTATTGGTGTTCAATTTGCCAACATATAGAATAACACCCAGTGCTCATCCCATCACGTGCCTCCCTCAGTGCCTGTCACCCAGTCACACCCACCTCCTCTTCTGCCACTCCTAGTTCACCCTGAAACAAAATTTGAAAGACGAGCACAACAAAATTTTAAAGACTAGCACCTAGATTCAGCAATTATTCATATTATATAGTAAATTTCTTTTAAAGTGAATTGATACTTGCTAAATATTATTTGTTTTCCATCTTGTTACTATTAATTACAGCACATGGCTCATATTCTTGGAAAGAGAAAGAAGGGTTTGCATATTAACTGGGCTAGTTTGGTATCAATTAGATACAGGTAGACCTAATAGTTGTTCATTTTAAAGGTAGTTCAGATCTAAAAAATTTTCCCCTGTCCAAATTTATATCTTTTAACTGAAACTTCTACTTACGCAAAGGTAGTTTCATAAAATATTTTTAGAGGAAAACATTTGCAAATGACATTAGCTTTACAAAACTTTAAATTATGTTGTGGGGCTATAACATTTTGAACCAGGAACTTAAAAAATATGAAAGTTGTAAATTTTCCTTCTAGTTCATGTATATATTAGCATAATTTTACATTTAGCAATACGAGCTTCAATTTTTTTCTCTCATGAGCCTCGTTTCTGTGTATATGGTAAACTTAAAAAAAATTCATCATAGATCGCTCTTCTGCTTTCAAGAAGATTATTTCAGTTGCCTGGATGGCAGCAGTTTGTGGATGTAACTGATGAGCTAGGATTGGAGAAGGTCAGATAGTGCTTGAAGGGTGAGTCCCAGGGGAATTAGAGGAACGAAAGTCAAGTCAGGGCACATAGGAAGGATACAGGCTAGTGCACACTGGGGGTCAGATGAAACTTGATAGAAAGCAACCAGGAAAAATATCAGAGGATAAGGTAATTATTAGGTGTGAAAAATCGAACTGACAGTGACTGATGATGCAGAATCACCCAGTAAGGGACAGCTAGCCAGAGCAGCCTCCGTGCCTCAATTACAATTGTTTCTGTAGGGTTTTTGTTTGTTGGTCTAGGAAACCCTAAAGAGACTCCTCAGAGGCTGCAGGTAGAGACAAGTGGAAGCAGTTGATGAAAGGGAAAATGAAGGACAAAGAGATGTGTATTCCTGATGTAGTTTCAAAGTTGGAGTGCCTTGGTGTAGAGCAATCGGCCTCTTGCTCAGATTGTTCATGTGTTCGCTGCTGGTGCTCTCGTCAGTAGAAGCATGCAGGATGCACTCATTCTGAAGTTTCCTGCAAGCTATCAGGGCATCCAAACTCTGTCAGATGTTTTTTCAAATGCAGAAATTGGACCCGGTGTCTTCTTGAGTAAAAGGGAACATGGTGATTGGAAAGCTATGTCTCATAGCCCATAAGAGCCCATTTCCTCTTTCTTAAGAAAAAAGAACTGATTACCAGTTCACATATGGATTATGCATTACATCTGTTTAAAGAAGGAGAAGGAATGCTTGTCAAGACAGCAGTTTTTCAAATGCTAAATATCATTTCTTTTCCCCCTGGAAAATAACTTTAAGCTCCCAACTCTAGCAAATAGATTATATTCAATTAGTTTCTAATAGGGAACTCTTCCTTTAGGTAATTTGTGTAAACATATAGCCTGTAAGGATGTATGATGAATGTAAGGTGATCTGCCTTTTTTTGTTTTAACAAATGTCTTCGATTGATCTCTTGGTCTCTGCACTGATCATTTTACACTCTGAAAACATTTTAAATATATGAATAGCCGACTTTTCTGTCTTTTTTTTTCCATGTGGCTTTTCCAAGTGGGATTCATTTGACATATAAAGTCAAGGATTCACGACATACTTTTCCTCTGGAAACAAGTTGAAGATAAGACAACCTTGTGCCATTTTTTGTATGAACGAGTTATTAATTAATATATATTCCAATGAATATTTATTAAACACCCAATAAATGTCAGGAGTTATTCCGAATGCTTGAGATGTACTACTGAACAAAACACTTAAGATATTTGCCTTGATGGAGTTCACATTCTACAGAATGAGAATTGACAATAAACATAATAAAAAACCATTGTGAGTGAATGTATGAGTATAATATGCTGGAAGGTCGTAATTACCTGATAATCTGAAGGAGGAGAGTCCAAGGCAGAAGAATGTGTTGGTGCAAAGACTGGGCAACAAGGAGGCTAGTGTGCCTGGAGTGGGGTGAGCCAGGGGGAGAGCCGAAGGAGATGAGGACAGAGAGGAAATGGAGGCAGGTCACATAGGACTTTGTAGGCCACTGGGAAGACTTTGACATTGACCTAGCAGGGAAGTTGTAAGCAGAGGAGTGACATGATCCAATGCATGTTCTAAAGAATTCCTCTGACTCTTACACTGAGAATAGACTCTAGAGAGAGGAGGTACAACCAGGATGACCAGACTGAGGTCTAATGCAGTAAACCATGTAAGGATGATGGCAGCTTAGAATAGGGTAGTAAGTGCTCAGATTCTGGATATGTTCTGAAGGCAGAGCCGATAGGATTTACTGATGGGCTAGATGCCAAGTATGGGAGAAGGTGACTCCAAAGTTGACTCAGCAGGAAAGATGGAGCCGCCAACAACTGATTTGGTGAAGGCTGTAGGAGAATCAAGTTTGAGGGATGAGGTGGGCATTCAGTTTTGGTCATATTAAGGCTGAGATGTCTCTTGAACATCCAAGTGGGGATGGTTGAGCAGCATCTTGATATATATCTGGGGAATATATAAAGATGTATAGAGATCTGGACAGGAAACTGAAATTTGGGAGTAGTCAGTTTATGTATAGCATTTTAAAGCCAAGAGACTCTAAGAATAAATTTTTTTCTCAGTAATTCAATTTTGTTTTCTAAGATACTCAGTATTTAGAAGTGATTTGTTCACCTAGCCACGAGGTTACCAAATAATCAGTATTCATCTCACTACTACTAGGAATAGAACCAAGCAGAGAGAAATGCTTGCTCAATCTGACACTGCACATTATTGTTGGTAATAAGTTCCAATCCTCTATTCTTGGGATTTTTTCACTAGACCTTGCTGTTTCAGCACCCAAGAATCTGTATAAAGAAAAGAATTGCTCTGAAGCAGGCATTGTGGCATGTGGAGGCATTAAGATCAGAATTTGCGTCATCCTCTGGGTCTGGAGAGGCACTTGGTGGCAGATGAGGGCAGGCCTAGCAAGGGATTAATAGCCTCAGTGGACATATGAAAGGCACAGCAGACGTTAGTTGTGCTCAATACCCAGTGATTCCCAGGCCATGCAGGCAGCTTTCTAAGTGTGCATGTCCCAGATATTGAAATATCACTAGATATGTATAAGCTATCAAGTGGAATTTATCAGTTGTCATGGTAGACCCAGCAGGGCTTTTGTTTTACTGGGAGATGCAGAGCTGTTTGAGACCAGAGCTGAGTAGCTGACAGCAGTGGAGGAATGGCCAAGAGCTGTCACATATGGTCCTCCTCTTTTTTAGCCCTTTCTCCAAGAGTGTTTAGCCTCTGTTTTAAATTAACACTCAGCAGAGTATCTTTTGGAAGAGAGGGCAAATTAATAACAAGCTCAGATGCCACTTATCCTTAGCCTGCTGAGGTCACAGCGGAGACCTGATGTAGACTGTGGTTGGAAGTGTAGTGGATGAGGAAGCTAGATGGACAATCAGGCAGGCAGCAGGACTCAGATGTGGGCAGCCCAGTGATCAGCCAACGTTAGGAGTTCTGTACAGGACTCCAGTTCTTCAGAAGGAAAGCAAGGCAGAGCTTCACAGTGAAACACTGCAGACTGGGTCTGGTTTGCTGGGAAGGGCAGCCTGAGACACTGCATTACAGTCCAGTGGCTAGTTTAGCGAACTTAATTCTAACCCCCACTGGATGGGGACGTAGAAGTTGTTTAGCCACTTTTTACCTCGGCCAAGATGACTCATTGAACCGATGGGTGGAGGCAGTGGTAAAATCAACTGGGGGAATCTGGAGTAAACAAGAGAGGGGGCTGATGATTAGGGTGTGATTCCATAAATGGGGAAACTGAGACTCTAAGAGATGAAATGGTTTTGCTCAAGAACAGATAGTAGCAGATGAGTACCTGATTTCCAGATCTTGTCCCTTCCCCAGCCTTGTGCTCCATTCACCATGTCCTGGCCACCCTTAGTCCCCTTCCTCTCTAATACCAGTGACACTGAGTCCTGCAGCTTTTACTTTCCTTTTCTTCAAATACTCCTCGTGCATGTGAATAATCTGGGAAATAGGTAATTAAACAAGAGTTTGCCCATATCACTTGGCCTCTGTAAGATCTGGGGCATGGGGGAGAGGGCAGTGTGCAGGCAGAGAGAACATGAGAGATGGCCAGGTAATCAGCATCAAACATGTTTAGATGATGTCATATGGTCCCAAGCAAGGTTCTGAATTGCTCTGTGCCACAAATTCCTCATTTGTATCTCAGGAACAGTAACAGTACCCCTTTTATAGAAATGTTTTGATAATGAAATAATACATAGTAACTACTTAGCTCAGTGCCCAGCTGAGTGTTTTACATGCTGGCAGTCAAAATATTAGCTATCATTAAAGGATGTGAAGGTGATTTACTCCAATATCCAATGCCATTGTGAGGATAGCAAGATGTCAGGCCATTCTATTGATCTATGAATCTTGTTTTACGCTTTATAATATGAGTATTTCAAACCATTCAGCTCTATTCACTGGATTTCCTGGAGTTTAATTTAAACATTCTCATCAAAGTTAATGTGACTCTGGCCATTCCCCTTACTGCCACCAAGCATGATAATAGTCTTGCACTGTGCACTACCAGAGTAATATTACCTTTTCCTGGCTGCTTCCTACAAATGGCATCATCTTAATATTGTAAAACCGATGCAGGAGAAAATGTTATGTCAAGGAGGAAATTATAATCATTATTTTAGGGTGGTGAGCAAGATAAAATTTTAAGAAGCCAAACCTGAGTGGCATACAGATACATTGTATTTGACCCTTTTTTTTCCTAGGAACATCCTGATTTTCTGGTTATGAAACCATTTGGACTCCTCTTGCAGACTTTGTTCTGAAACTTAAAGCATGCAGTGGTCTTCCTTTTTTGTTCTCAAAAGGAAAAAGGCTAATGGTCTTCATGCAAATTAGTCTGCTTTTGTTGAAAAACTTCAGGGGATTCATCTATGAAATGTAGATGCAATAAGAAATACAGTGCATCTTATTGTTCTTCCAGCCGATGTAAGATTGTTTCCCACAGTATGGAATACTTAAAAAAAAAAAAATAAAGTGTTTAATCACAATGCCAAAACTCCAGCAATGCCTTTGACTGCCTTCAGGGGTGGTGGTGGAGGTGGGGAAGCTAACTATTCAATACTACATTATTTTCCGATGATTTTGCATATAGCTGGGGAACGTGTAAATGAATGCAGAAAAATCTGATGTACTAAATTTAGGACTAACAATTACAGATTTTGGAGTTCTGAGCTTCTTTTTGCTCCTCAGTAATTCCAAATATAAAGAAAACAGTAACTACTAATAGTATAAAAATAATTTTTTAATAATGAGTAAAAATTGTTTTGACAATGTTGAACTCTTTAGGAATGTATCTCTGTACTCTGTATTAATTGGGGTTTCTTTTCTTTTTTCCCTCCCTGTATTTCAGTGACAATTTCAACGAGTACCTTCTTTGACGGCTTGCTGGTGACAGGACTATACACATCTACAAGCGTTCAGGCTTCACAGAGCATTGGAGGTTCCAATGCGTTTGGATTTGGTAAGCTTTCCTGACATAAAAAATCAATAATTGTCAGTGTTTAAACAGTTATAGGCCTTATTTTTTTTGAAACATCCGTTTTAAAAGTATCAGACATTGATGACTTCAGAGAAACTAACCTGAAGTGATTTTTGTGTTGTTTGTTTGAAGTTAGGTGAATTGAAATGTCATGTGAATGTACAGCCAACCACAAGCCTGGTGTGACAATCTTCCCATCCCTCCCCATCTACTGCTACTATTATACTTGGTCTTGTGGGTTCAAGTAAATCTCTCTGCTCTGACATTTAGGTTGCTGGAATTGGAATTCTGTTTGATGCCCACGCAATTAGTTCATAACCTTTTTTTTAAGTTTTATTATTATTTTTTTAAATAAATGTACCCCCAACATGGGGCTTGAGCTCATGACCCTGAGATAGAGTCGCACGTTCTGCTGACTGAGCCAGCAGGTGCCCCTCAATAAGCTGTTTTTTTTTTTTAAATAAACGGTTCTTAGGATCCTGGGTTAAGTGCAAAGTATCATGTTAAGTTTGGCAAGTAAGCATTGTACAAAGTGGAAGATAGTAATGATTGTTGAAATGATTGAAATCCGTAAGTATTCATGAAAAGAATGTGTTTTAATATTTAGAACACTTCTATGGAGTCTTTGTCCTTGAATCAGAGACCTGGCAGGTTACTTATATGGGGAGACAGAAGGCTGTAGGATCATCACCGAGCCCAGAGAATTCTCAATTTGGAAATCCCTAGTTTACCCATTATGCGGTAAACATGCCAAGCTGGAATTAAATAGTCCCTTTTCAGCATCAAAAATGCAAATTTAATATATCCGTTTATGTAAGACATGAAATCACTGATCTTACTCTGAAATTGGAAAACTGCACAAGACTCCCTACACTGATATGAAACAGATAGAATTGCGTTATCAGAGGCAGCCATGTGTTCAGCATTTTATCTTTTCTGGGGTATTTATTAAATAGATAATTTGTATCTACTTTTGATATATGAAAGGCATCTCCTCTGCGCCAAGTCCTAGCAGTAGCTCTGCCCAGGTGACTCACTGATTGATGTCAGAGCAGTACTGGTGATTTCCCATTGTCACTCTGCTGGCCCAATAGGACACTCACCGCCTCAGGGCTTAACAGAACCTGGAAGTCATTTAATCATCACGTTAAATTATTTGACCCTGAGAATTTGCCCTATTTTTAAAAGATCTCAGATAAGCTTGTACAATGTGTTGATAACTACTTCTAAGTTCTAATCCTCAAGAAAAAAAATCTTAGGTCCCCAAATTTGGCTTATTTAGCCCCATCCTTTTTGTGCGTTGCAGAGGTGAAAGGTCAATTTACAGTCCTGTATCTTTACACAATATATATGATATGCTGCCTGTTATGTTACAACGGGACTCATAAGCTGGATTTCACAAGTAAAAATTTACAGGACATCTGGTTAAATTTGGCTTGTAGATAATCTTTGAGTCAAAGAATACAATATTTGGGATAAGGCATTCTGGGTTTTACCTCAGCCCAGTTAAATCAAAACCTCTGGGAGTGGGGTATGGGCATCGATTGTTCTTAATGTCATTTGGATTGCTGGGTTGAAAGAACTGGTCATCTAGGGCTGAGAACTGCTGTACTGGGTCAGTCCAGGTTTGGCAGCGGCAGCAGCATCTGGAATCTGATTACAGCATCCCATGCTTGTCTCTAGACTCAGTGAGTGAGATACTCCGGGGGTGAGACCCAGTGACCACTTTCTAAGAAGCACTCCAGGTGATTTTGATACACACTCAAGTTAGAGAACCACTCTTCATTAATTAAATAGGAGAGACCGACATTATTTAAATGACCATATAAATACATAATTGCAAACCTTGCTAGAAGCAAGCTTGCAGAAGTACTGAGTACAGGGAAACGGTATGCCAGGGAAACTCCATCTAGTCTGGAGTGAATGGGATCGAGTTAAGAGAGGCTTTCCTCAGGAAGTAGGGTTGAGCTGAGATGTCAACTTAATTTCCTCATCTGTGAAGGGCATTGGTAAGGCACCTCCTTCATAAGATTCATGAGAATTAAAGGAGGTTATTTATGTGAAGCTCTAATCACAGAAGAAACACTCGGTAAAACTTGGTATTCCAGAATTATCCTGATAACTAACGCAGTTGCTCACCCTGGTGCAGGACTTCTATGTACTTCCTTTGAGGGGCAAAAAGCAGTTCTTGGGAGAATTAATCTGGGATTTTTAGATCCAGATGATTTGAGGGGACTCGGCTGAATGAAATAACTATCACTTGCCAATATAGAGGCTTTAAATGAAAAAAAAATCATGAAAAATCCTAAGTACATTGTAAACACATTTTGAAAGGACACATAAAATGCAAGTGTCATATTGCTTCTGGTTTTAGCTAGTAAGCCAAACAAAAACTAAAAATGCAATTGTTGGGGATCCCTGGGTGGGTCAGTGGTTTAGCGCCTGCTTTTGGCCCAGGGCATGGTCCTGGAGTCCCGGGATCAAGTCCCATGACAGGCTCCCTGCAGGGAGCCTGCTTCTCCCTCTGCCTGTGTCTCTGCCCCCTCCCCCTCATGAATAAATAAATAAAATCTTTTAAAAAAATAAAAATGCAATTGTTGGAAGTTATTATTTTTTTTAAAGATTTTTTTTGAGAGCAAGCAGGCAAGGGGAGGGGCAGAGGGAGAGGAAAGAGAGACTCTCTAGCAGACTCCCCACTGAATGCAGAGCCCTGACTTGGGGGGCTCAAGCCACTGAGCCACCAAGGTGCCCCGATTGTTAGGAGTTATTTGAGACATCTGGGCTTTGAGACATTTTCTGTAGTGACTTTGAAAGCTGTAAAAAAGGCAGTTTCACTTGAATGAGAATGTTTTTTGATTAGCTTAAATTGTACCTAGTCTTCCCATCACCATTAACCCTGTATCATTAGGTTGTTGGTCTGAAGAGGCTTCAAAAACATTAAGTCCATTCATGGTGGTTTGATTTCTGTAACCACAGCTCAGGTCTCCTACCAGTATAGGACATAGTTTTTATATGGATGGGTAGATAAGTGAGATCTTTTGTAAGTTCCAGTGATATCCAAATAATTTTATGTGGACTTAGATGATAGCGGTAAATTACCTTAAAAAGAAAATTGTTATACACCTCAATATTATTAAACAGAGTTAATTTTTGTAAGTGCTGTTTTTGAATAGAGAGCAGATAAAATGTCTTTAGATAAATGGTCACTTTAGAAAACTAAAGCACAATAATTTTTCGGTGTTTAAGTTTGACGTATCCTTTCCAACTTAAGAAAATGAAGATTTGAGTGGGGTGCATTTAAGAAAGGAGAAGAAACTCTTACAGAAGGTAAATTGGAAAAAAAATTTGCTGCTTTTTGGTAGTTTAGTAGTTATATTATTAGGATCAGGCTGAAAAAAATGTAGCATTCTTTGATCTAGAACAAAAGAGTTATTGAATATGTAATCTGTCATTAGGCTCTGACTTGATTGATGGAATGTTAAGCAAACTTGGTTTGTTTGGCATTTTCCCAACATACCATAGGATTAGTGTGTGATATATTTAACTAGCTGTGTTAAATAAGACAAAGTAAAACATAAAGTTGAGTCTAAAAAAGTACTTCTGAAAGTTTTTTCCTTTTATAGTTAATTTTAATTGTACTAATTACATGAAAGTTACAGCCGCTCTCCTTTAAATATAAAATGTGTGTGTGACTAGCCAAAATAAGGCTATAATTATTCTTAAGATACTGTTGTATAAATGTAATTCCACTAACATAACTACAGCCTTTTATGCAAAACCAGAATTCTTTAAAATGCATGCCTCACTGACCAAAAATAGACAAATGCCTAATAACCAGAAATACATTAAAACAATAGCTTTGCAAAAGATGACTGTATGCCAGCAATGCATGATTTGAAATACCTCATTTTGCTTGTCAATATAAGAAAACATGCTGCTCTAGGGAAGAGTGATGTTTAATTATGGATATCTCTTTGTGCATCCCAGAAGAAAAAAAAAAATGCTTCCTCTTGTCTTTGGCATTGAATTCCAGCTCAATCATGTAAATCTTCAAGGCTCTTTGTGGTCGCTCAATGAAGGGCTATTTGAATATCCTTTCATACAAAATTATTCTTTTTCCAGAGGCTGAAATGCATTTTACTCAATATTTAGTGTTCTGGCTCTAAAAGCATTTTACTCATTTTTGATATTCTGGCTCTAAAACCGGAGAACTGGGTTTGCAGGTCTGATGAGTAGCAGCCACACTTCAAATTGTTAGACCTTGCATAAATTAAACGTTTGTGCTTTGCCATTGCTAAATCATTGTGCTCAGCTAGTACATGAGTCATTTTAACAGTTTTTCATGTAAACTTTTGTAATTTTCTATGTATTTCCTTTTTCTATAATAATGAGGCATTCTAGAGCCAGTCATTTGATAAATTACAAAATTCTTAAAATGGCAAGGTTTGATAAAATCCAAGTTTGGGGAGAAAATAGGGTGAATAGATCCAACATTTTTTCTTTTTAATTTTTTTCTCTTAAACATTCAGTCAATCATGTCATTTAAAAAATTTTTTTTTATTTATTTGAGACAGCACAAGCAAGGGGAGTAGCAGAGGGAGAGAGAGAGGGATAAACAGGTTCGCTGTTGAGCAGGGAATCTGATGCCCATCCAGCTGGATGCCAGGACCCTGACATCATGACCTGAGCTGAAGGCAGATGCTTAACCGACTGAGCCATCCAGGCGCCCTTCACATTATGTTTTTAATAGAGATTAGGCAACTAACATACAAATTTAATATCTTCAGTACCATTTTAAAAACATGGTGGTAGAATTTTTAAATTAATGATCTGATTTTTTTTTACTATAATTTGACACTCTAACTTTAGATGAATAAGGATATACTTATAAAACAAATTATTTACATGTTTTAAGATTTAAAATTATAGTAAATCTTATGTTGATTACTAGTTAAAAAATGTGTACCTTACCAGTAGATTTAGATTGTATATTAATGTTTCATTGCCATGATGCAAATTTTTGTCACTACTTTGTTTTGTTGTCATTAAAAATAGAAATATAGGCTTCATTTAAGCTAAGTTTTGGTATTCCTTCACATTGAAACTAAGTAAAACCTTATGACTTTACTAATTGTCACTAGGACATCTACATCACTGGGCATTAGCTACAGTTCAATCTTAGGTGTCCTATCCTTGTGCCTTTGAGACCCACACATATGTTATGAATGCTATATACGTATGTTTAGGTTTTAATATTTACAAAGAGGGGATAGCCACTAGCAACTTCGTTAAATAGAATCCTGTATAGTAATGCTATTTATTGGCTAGCCTAAATTAAGCTAAATTACTCAGAATGATCTTGTTAAATTTATTTTGTCTGTCTCTTTACAAAGAAATGCTTTGGGGCAGCCCTGGTGGCTTAGCGGTTTAGTGCCACCTTCAGCCCAGGGTGTGATCCTGGAGACCGGGGATCAAGTCCCACGTTGGGCTCCCTGCGTGGAGCCTGCTTCTCCCTCTGCCTGTGTCTCTGCATCTCTCTCTCTCTCTCTCTCTCTCTCTCTCTCTGTCTCTCTGTCTCTAATAAATAAATAAAATCTTAAAAAAAAAAAAAGAAATGCTTTGTAACACGCTTGAGGAATTTTAAACATATTCAGGGATTTTGAAGGCATGACCTTTTATTGGATATGGTAAATGATCTATAATTAACAAGAAGACTTTAAGTTAATTAAACAAATTGCTGTTGTCAATGGTACCAGGAGCATAGCTGACAAGAGTTGAAATTGCCATTAATTTTTCCTATTTACTGGGTATTAACCTAAGTTTGGTCTTAACTCATTAATTTGGTCTCAATTCCAGTTGCATATGCCAGCATTACTTTCATTAAGAAATAGTATAATGTAGTTTGTATTTGACATATGACAAAGAATTCGGGGATTATTTCCCAATTCTTAAATAACTATAAAGAATCATTTACTAAAATAGTGGATATGATGAATGTAAAGCTGTTGAATTAGTCAGTTAACAAATTGCTAAAGCAAAAGTTGAGGGGCATGAGATTTGGGCCATGGGGAGGAATTAGAGGAGAAAGGCACCTCAGGCCTCACATGTCCTCCAGAGCTAGACAGTTCAGGTTCCACGCCCACCTGCCACTGCTTCTTCCTAACTTAGGCCACATTCATTCTTTTCCTAAGCCTCCATGTCTGCATTTGTAAAATGAGGATGATAACAAAGGCGCCTTATTCACAAAATTATTGGGTAGATTAAATGAGTTATCTATTCAAGTGCCTAGTATATGTACTTAAGATAGGTATTATTTATTTTTAAAGGTTTTATTTATTTTACTTATTTGAGAGAGAGCACGTGTGCACATATGCACAGGAGAAAGCAGGGGGAGGGGCAGAGAATCTCAAGCAGACTTCCTCCCGAGTGTGGAGCCCGGCTGGGGCTCAGTATCACGACTCTTGAGACCGTGACCTGAGCTGAAACCAAGAGCGGGACACTTAACCGACTGAGCCCCTAAAATAGGTATTATTTAAAAACTCAGAAAGAAGTGAGAATTCTTTCTTTGAAAGAGCTAACAGAATGAGTAAATAGTTCCAGTGGCAGAATGTTTGAAAGAGGAAGGTTGACTTTAATTTGGATGCAAGTAATGCACCCAGTTTCTTTCCTGTTGAATTTAGAGCTGAAATAGACCTTTGGTAGACCCTGGCTCAGTCCCTGTCCCAATGTATAGGTAAGGAAGCCAGGCTTAGGAAGGGCAATTCATGGCTATTACAAGAAGTGGTGTAAGTGTGATGAGTAAAACCAGGTGTTCCGACATCATATCCAGTTCTCAAATACTTTTTTTTTTTTGAAATGTAATTCACATACCATAAAATTTACCATTTGAAATAGACATTTCAGTGATTTCCAATATATTCACAAGGGTCTACAGCCAACATCACTATCTAGTTTCAGAATATTTCATCACCTCCAAGAGAAACTCCATCCCCATCTAGCAATCATTCCCCATTCCTTTCCCCACACTGTCCCTGACAACAACTGATCTACTTTATATCTCTATGCATTTGCCTATTTTGGACATTTCGTGTAAATAGAATCCTATAATATGTGGCCTTTTGTGTCTGGCTTCTTTTACTTAGCATCATGTTTTCAAGGTGCATCCATGTTGTAGCAGACATCGGGAGTTTGTTCCTTTCTATAGTTATACATAGTATTCCCTTGTATGGCTAGACCACATTTTGTTTAGTAGATGGAAGTTTGACAGTTCCCAGATTCTTAAAAGGAGCTAGGGTTGTACACATTGGGAAAGAAAAAGTTTAAGGAAGATGTAAAGCAATTGGAAAAAACAGCATTCTTTGATACTTATCAGCAGCTCTAAAACCTCTGAAGATCAAATTGTTTAGTCCCTTCTGTGGCTTAAAACCCGAAAATGATTAAATCTAAAAAGATGAATTTTTTCTCTGCCCCCCTTCCTGCCATTCAAGAGAGATAGGCCACTGTAGCATGATTTTACCCCATGTAAACCATGAATGAGATCTACAAGCCAAGCCGAGTCAATTAAATTTACTAGTATGGGAATTTGGAATCAAGTCTCATTCCCAGTCCAACTCTTCATGAGCTAGATCAAGGCATGTGTAAACCTTTGGGAGGTCTGGGAAGCCATCATCAAGGGCTCAGAGGAATATTGTGCGGGGAGAAGAGAAGTGGAGACAGAATGCTGTCTGATGTGCCAGAGCTTTCCAGGCTCTTATTTTTGGCTTTCTTCCCATCAGGTTCTGATTTTCTTGGGTTTTAAGAAACAATAATAAAAATAGCTCACACTTATCAAGCACTTGCTATATGGCAGATGTGTTGCAGGTATTACCTCTTTTGATCCTAACAAAAATCCTACTAATTATCCTCATTTTATAGAGAATAAGAACCTGAGGCACAGAGAGGCTAAGTAACTTGCTGAAGGGCACGTAAAGGATGTTGCGAAGTCATAATTAAAACTCAACTCTATAGTTTCTCCTTAAGCTCTCCTCACAACCCAAGCCTCCAAACCCACTTGAGTTGGTTTATATTACAACCCAAAGAGTCTTGATTCAAATAAGACCCTTTCTGCTCTAGCCCTGTCTTAGGGCTCCCGACTCTTCCTTCTATCCTTTACAGTCACATACATTCCCACTACACACATACATACATACACACACATACACATCCCACTCTCAATAACTCACATCTCCAGTACATTCTCATCACACACGCACACATACACCAATCACAGTAACCCACGTTTCCAGTCCATTCTCATTATACACACACACACACACACACACAGATACCTGTGCACCAATCATAACCTGCATACAGTTCCAAAATCACAGCTACTTTAAACTACATGCCTTTGTTTATAGTGTTTGGAGTTCCTTCTGGTTATCTCTGCTGGGCAGACATCCTGCCATCTTTTAGGACCTCTGTCCTGACTCACCTCCTCTATTGACCCTTTATGACCCCACTCCCTGCTCTTCCCTGGCACCCACCCACCTAGAACTCTCTATTCCCTCTTCCATATTTCAATCTCTTCCCTGACCTCACCAGCTATCTCTAACAATCTATTGAATTTGCTTGTTTAAAACCTTTATCCCTCTTTGAGGACAAGAGATGATCTAGTCCTCTTCACTCTTATGGCATATAACAAGTGCTCAATAAATATTTATTGAATAAACTAATACATATCTTTCAGGATTTGTGGGGTATTTTACTACTAGAGCTGACATCAGTAAACACGTGCACAGGTGTCCTGGTATGGACAAGAGAGTGAATATTTAATGTCTTTAACTTTGAGGATATTTCTGAATCTATATATGTACATATAAGTCTATACATCTGTCCATATATTTAACACCATACAAAAATATGTAAGTTTTATCATCAGAGATTCTTGGAAAATTTAGTGCCCTGTCTACCACTTTGTCCCTTTTGTTCCCAGTGGTGGCAGACACCAATGCCCTTATATAGGAGAGAGATTGATAAAATGACTTCTTTAGAATCAAGGGACAGAAAGAAATTCAAGATTTTCCATTCCAGCCTCCTATCTTAGGGCACGTCAGTGTCCTAATGATACATATCATTAAGTTACTATTTCATCTCTTAGACCTTTCAAAAATGATGCCTCTGTAATTTCTTTGGAACATATTTTAAGATTACATCAAGTGGGATGATTAAGGAAGGTTTCTTGGTATATACATGTAACTGCCTGTTTCAACTTCAGTGCTTTTCTCATATAAGTTCTTATGCAATTGAAAAAGGTAAATGTTTGCTAAAAAATCAGTAAGTAATTTGTTTCTTTCCTTTAGGAAAAAAAAAAAATACCACACTCATCTGTTTCATAGCTCCTTCATACTTTACCTTGTCAGTTTTTTTCTGGACACTTAGCAGATTCTGGAATTTAGCCTTAATATATGCCCTGAAACCCTTGTAGATACTTTAAAAATGTATCCCTAAGGAAGGAGAGAACCTCCGATTCCTTTCTCCTGCTTGTTTCTGGTCAAATCCATGTGCTCAGAATCACAGAAAGCTGGTTGTTCATAAATAAATGTCAGGAAGGTCACATGTTTAGAGTGAATTCTAATGGAAGTTGCCACTGTGCTATATAAGTTATGATTTTTTGAGATTATTTTGTTATGATTTTGTCTGTCAGTGCTAACATATTGTGAAGAGGCTTTGAACAAACTAGGACAGAGCAATAGGTTTTTATGTGGGGTACTTTCTGATGTCAAAGCTTATAAGAGTAATTCTGGAAAATAAGTTTCTATAAATGAGGTCTTATACCTTACTAGATAAAGACCAAGTCAGGAATATTTTACTTTCTTCCTTAAATAATACTTTTAAAAACCACTTAGGAATCATGGCTCTTTGCTGATTAGAGATACTATTTTCTAGAAGAGTGACACTTTTTGTAGTATGCCAGACTGTCCATTTTAACAGGAAAAAAAGATCAAAGTATACACTTAAGGGAATAGACTTTGAATTCTGACTCTGATCTAGCAGTCATTTTGCTTGTAATGTGATTTACTCTTGAAGTTTGCCAGTCCTTCTTTTGGTTATCTAGGTAATGATAAATGAGTTTATGTTCCATGTTCACAGGATTTATAAATACTCTTGGTTAACGTTGGCTGCCTCTTTCTTGGCAGTTGAATCTCAGAACAACTTAAAATAATTGTATCATGTTATTACTTCCTAGAAACAATTCTGATAATAATCTTTGGAGTATTAGAAAAAAAAAGTTGTGAAAGTAAATCCTTGGCATCACCTAAAAAATAGTTCTGGATGCAGCATACGAATTTGACAGCAGATGTAGGAGTCCAGTAATGGCACTTCACCAAGTGCTGGTTCTGTTTCCACTCTTGCCTTCCATTGTGTAGTCTGCATTCAGCCCCCTGATGCTGAGCTGTGCATGCCGCCTAATAGATGTGTAGGCTGCTCTCTGAGGCAAGCACACAACTAAATTACTGTTTTGGGGGACTCTGAATGTCTGAATGGAAAGATGCTTGCTCATGTGGGAGTTGCCATTTTGGAAAAGAGAATAGCGAAATTGTTAGTATTTTGGTAAAAGTTCAGACAGAGCTTCCCTCCTGCTTTTTCCTTCCACATGTTTTCAGACATTGGAACCATGTTGTTGCCATTATCTAGTTAATTATGTTATTTCTGGTTCTTCTTCAGAACAGTACCTCTCCACATGAACTTGAGTAAACAGCAAGTTAAAAGTGAAATAAATAGCGCTATCAGAGATCATGCCCTGGGAAGACATTTGTTTATCCCTAATGGTTTTCTTCTTAAAATAATTAGCCATTTGCATTGAGAAGATTCTTTTTCAACCAGCTTTTTGTCTGTGCGATCCAACACCATTTCTAACACTAAGAACAGAAATGGAGTGAAATCTGCTCCTAATAAAGGAAGAATTTAGTTGACATTTGGCTTTCTGTTTCTAGAGAATGGGACAAATGAGCGGCTCTAGAACAATTAGAAGGTTGACGAAGTTTATCCTTCAAGTCCATAGCCTTTCCTCTCCCTTTTCCCTATTTCTTGTCCCGTTTTTAACAAAGAGATACCAGACATGTCTTGGAATGAATTTTAAAATATTGTACTAACAGCACCTTTTTTCCCACATTGCCTCTTGCAGTCATTATTGTCTTTTGATGCGTTAATAGCAAGACACATGGTATGGTGATATAAAAAAGCTTGCAATATGCTGGTTAAACAAAATTAAATAACACTTCTTAGAATCTTTAATATACCTTCATTTTGAGATAACATAACACACATAACATAAAACCATTTTAGAGTGGACAACCCAGTGATTCTTAGTACGTTTAGTGTTCTGCAACCATTGCCACTAACTAATCTGAAAACATTTCCATCACCCCAGGAAGAACCCTGTGCCAATTAAATATGGTCAGTCCTACATCCCTCTCCTCCCAGCCCCTATTGACCACTAATCTATGTTCTGCCTCTATGTATTTACCTGTTCCGGACATTCGATATAAATAAAATCACCTAGCAACGTGGCCTTTATGACTGGCTTCTTGTACTTGACATGTTTTCAAAGCTCATCCATTTCTAAACATATTGAAGAATATATTTCTTCATTTTTTAAAAGATTTTATTTATTTGACAGAGAGAGAAAGAGAGGGAGCACATGTGAAGGGAGGGGCAGAGGGAGAGGGAGAAGCAGACTCTCCTGCTGAGTAGGGAGCCTGACACAGGGATCCTGACCTGAGCCAAAGGCAGACGCTTAACCAACTAAGCCCCTCTTTTGGTTCTTTTTATCAAGTCTGTTCGAAGCATTCAAATTAGTATGTGTGTGTATATATATATATAAACAACAGATCTCTTAGAAGTGCTCGTTTTTTAATCAATTTAAATAGCAGTTAATGAATGAAATTATATTAGAATAAAAACAGGCTCAAATGAAATAAACAGATTTTGGGGCATACCCTAGATAAATGGACACGTAAGAACATACCAGATAAGCCCACATGTGGAAACCCAAAAATCAGACATAAAAGCAATGGTACCTACTCCGGCTTGTGCAAGGCTGATGTGACCAAACGAGCCGGTGAAAGAAATGCCATCACAGTTATACTTATATGGTTTTATATTATGTTTAGGTACTCATCTAATGAACTGTTGTTATTTTTAAAGATGATGTAATAGGGATTTGATTAAAGTATCTCAGTCTTTTTTTAAAAACATTTCATTATGAAGAATTTCAAGTGTACATCACAGTTAAAGAATTTTACAGTGAGCACCCGCTAGCTAGGTAAAATTTGTATGCACTGAAATGCACATTCTTAGGGATACATAAGGTTAGATTTGATCAGTGTGTAAACCTGTGTAATTCAGACCCTTATCAAAATATAGAATATTACCATTCCCCAGAAAGTTCTCTCATGCCTCTCCTCCATCAACTCTCACTTCCCAAAAGCAACCAATTTTGATTTTATTCCACCATAGATTAGGTTTGCCTGTTCTGGGACTTTGTATAAATGCAGTCATGGAATACATACCCTTTTGTATAAGCTTCTTTCACTTAGCAGAATATTTTTTTAGATTTTTCCATGTTGTATCAATACTTTGTGCCCTTTTGTTGCTGAGTAATATTGTTTTGGACACTTGGATTGTTTCTTGGTTTGGTTATTATGTATATAGCTGCTATATGTACATAGTCATGTAAGTCTCTTTGTGAATATATGTTTTTGCTTTTTTTTTTTCTTTTGTGGGGCTTGAACTCATGACCCTGAAATCAAGACCTGAGCTGAGATCTAAGTTAGATGCTTAACTGACTGAGCCACCCAGGTGCCCCCTTGTTTTCATTTTTATTGGGTAAATACTTGGCAGTGAAACTGCTGTGTATTGTTTTATAAGCAGCTGCCAGACCTTTTCCCAAAAGGTTGTACTTTTCATACTCTTAATATAAAAAGTGCATGGATACTTTTATAATATAAAAATTTAAATATAAATTAATAAAAGTACAGGGATATAATGTTGCAGAACATTAGAAAATTATAAAAGAGTTGCAGTTGTTCTGCATCTTCATCTATACTTGGTGTTGTCAGTGTTTTTAATTTTAGCCATTTTGGTGGGTATATGGTGGTATCTCACTGTGGTTTTAATGATGTTAAGCACTTTTTTAAAAAGATGTGTTTATTTGAGAGAGAGAGTGTGTATGTGCAAGTGGGGGAGAGGCAGAGGCAGAGAATCTTTAAGCAGACTCCCTGCTGAGTGCAGAGTCCGAAGCAGGACGGCATCCCATGACCCATGAGATCAGAACCTGAGCCAAAACCAGGAGCTGGATGCTCAACTGACTGATCCACCCCCTGCTGAGCACTTTTTCATGTGCTATTGGCAACTTTTGTTAAGTATCTTTTCATTTTAAAAAGTTGAATTGTGGGGATCCCTGGGTGGCTCAGCGGTTTGGCGCCTGCCTTTGGCCCAGGATGCGATTTTGGAGTCCCAGGATCGAGTCCCACGTCGGGCTTGAGTCCCAGGATCGAGTCCCACGTCGGGCTCCCGGCATGGAGCCTGCTTCTCCCTCCGCCTATGTCTCTGCCTCTCTCTCTCTCTCTCTCTGTCTATCATGAATAAATAAATAAATAAATAAATAAATATTTTAAAAAAAGTTGAATTGTCTTATTATTGAGTTATAGGAGTTTTAACGTACCCTGGGTACTAGTCTGTTAGTAGGTATATGTTTCGTGAATATATTGTCCCACCTACGACTTGCCTATTCTTTTCCTCAGTGGTTTCTTATGATGTGTAGAAGTTTTAGATTTTGATGAACTCTAATTTATCAATTTTTTCTTTTATGGTCTTTGCTTTCTGTGTCCAGGCTAAGGAAGCCATTGCCTGTCCTAATGCAAATCTTACTTTTTAATGTGCTCCAGGTGATGGAGACTAAAAAAGTAACTATTTTGCTTGATGTTTTTTTTTTAAAGTAACTATTTTCAATCTTTGTAATCTTCAGGTGAGTACAAAGTAGATACAGAGTTCATATACGATATTTCTAAAAGTTTCTCATTAACCATTGTCTGCTTGTTTTAAAAAAGTCAGGAACTTTTTCATTAATGTGGCATTATTTTTACACTTAAAACTTTGTCATCCCACATGTGTAAGCTCCTGATGCTAATGCACCACGTTACAAGCGACTAAAATTGCTTCAGACTCCCGGATTACACTGTGATAAGCCAAATGGGCTTCAGGACACTCCCTTCACACCAGAGAC
The DNA here is from genome assembly GCF_018345385.1 of Vulpes lagopus. Taxonomy (NCBI): domain Eukaryota; kingdom Metazoa; phylum Chordata; class Mammalia; order Carnivora; family Canidae; genus Vulpes; species Vulpes lagopus. Next base: position 16,294,790 of record NC_054834.1, read on the forward strand.
ACATGCCAGAAACCAAACAGATGGTAAACTAGGCAGAAATGACCCTCGGCATTCTCATTAGAGCAGTCGGGGAAATTTTAATGGGCCCCCGTTTGCCTCGTGCTGTATCTAATACCCTTTGAACTGCCTTTTTTTTTTCTTGTTACAAGTCAACAACCACCATGTATATTTTAATAGGGATTATCAAACACAATTTGCCCAGAAGATGTACAACCCTCTAATGCTAATTAGCCAAGTTTAAATAATCACTGAGTTCTGGGATAATTGGAAAGAAACACTGTTTTTCTTGCCAGTGCATAATTACTAATTAACAGGAAGATAAAATATCTGTGTAGCAGTCATATCTAGAAGAATCTGTTAACAGTTAATTAACTGATGAGTTGATGCCAAGTCAGTGTTGGTCAAGAAAGTTTACAGATAAAGTTCTCTTGTTAAATAAATAAATACACCATGGAAAGATGACATCCTTGAGCCAGAACCGGACATGGGGGAGTAAAGACTGTGTGACCCTGACCTAGTGTTATAGTGCTTCAGGTGGGCAGTCCTTACATTCAAGAATTAGTGTCTCTTTGGTGCTAAATATTAAAAACACCCACTGCTGGTGTCTACTCTGCTGTTAACACCTAGGATTTGAGGCTTCATTAATTTGCTTTTCTCTTGATCTTAATAATTGCATGGGCTTTCTCAAGCTTAAAATGTCCTTATGAAATTGGACCACAGGCTCCTCTGTGTTTTTCAGCTTATGAGAGTTAAGACTTGAGTGTGTGAAATGGATAGCTGGAGATTCACAAAAAGAAAATAAAAGCTTGACTGCCAGTTTTCTTTGTTTTTGTTAAGCAGGAGTTACCATTATGCTATTCTTCACGAGTATTTGAAAACACATCCATTACATCATTTTTTTACAGTTAACAGTTTTTTGTTAAAGAATAGCATGCTTTTAAACCTATTTTTAATTTTTTCATTTATACTAATGAGTGAGTGGGTAGTGCCAAGCATTTAATACACACTGCCTGATAATTTAAGTGTTTTAAAATTCCATTCGTTTGAGGAGTCTTTTAATCATTGAGCAAAAATTAAAATTCAGTTATTTCTTTATGAATGCACACTTTTAAAAAAACTTATTTTTTGCAAAATCTTCATTGCAGTGAAGAGTATACTGTAGGTGAAAAAATCTTGTAGAAATTAGAAGTTCTGTGAATAATAAAACGTTGAATTGTTCAAAATATAGGAAGATAATAGAACACTTGGTAGGAATCTATGGTTTCTTAGATAGTGGTGGAAATGAAGAATATGTTTGTTACTTTCTTTTGAAATGAATGAAAGGGTAGAGATAGCTTTGTAGCAGGAACATTTTAATCCTTGTACACACACACTTAATACACTGAAAGTTCTGGAAGTGGCTATTGTAATAGAAATTTTAATTTTGTCATCTATTCCCTTATATTCAGACCTCAGCCGTATCTTAGTCTTCAAAGACTGTCTTCAAAGAATGAAAGAAGGAGAATCAGTGTGGTGTTAATTGTTTTACTCCCATTTTACTAGACTGCTAATTAGTTTGATGATGAGGAATCACTTAACCAATTCACTTATCAGTTATACACATTTCTAATCTTAATGACCCTCAGCCTTGGGATATACAATATTTATTCTTTAATGTTTCAGCACATCATGACACAGATACATACTGTTTCATGATTTTTGCTTTGGTTCAGTGTATTTTTATGTGTTCTTGGTCGCATAATAAAAAGTATATTCTCTACTAGGTTGTGCTTATTACAGAAGTTTGAAAAGCAAAGTGCTTTAAGAGACCGTCCCTCCAACGTTGTGGTTGCTTAAGTGTGTGGGCACTTATGTGCAGATATTTACATTCATTAGATCTTTGGTGTGTATCATTTAACTATTTGTAGTTTCGAGTGATCAGTAAGCCCTGCAGAGAGCAAGACCATGTAATAACTTGTTATTCAGCTACAGCACAGATTTGAATAGGACGCATTTCAAGGTTTGGTGAGTAACCACTCACTACCCATATTTCAGCGCATTTTGTTTTTCTCTAACTGTTCTCATGGAGTGTGAAAGTGGTAAGAACTTTTATTTCTTTGTGAAGATAGCCCTCAAAGAGGTTATCCATGAGAGCTACAGATGAACGTGAGGGAAAGTGAAGAGTCTTAGCCTGGGTGCTCACATCCCTAGGGTTCTCTAACGTTATGAGCCCCACATGAGGGCTCTGCATCCTATAGGAGTGTCTGGGGGCCTGGCTCATCTCTAGCTGGGTATTGGCATCCTTGGACTCCCATCCTCACAGAGAGTCAGCTGTGAATACAGCTTTTGGGACCAGAAAGGGGGAACTTTAATTTCTTTCTTTTCTCCCTGTGCAGTCTCTTTCTGTCCTCTGCCCATGCACTTGGGGAGGATGCCCTTTGGAAGGATACAGAGAGATCCTTCTGGCCTCCCTTCAAAGCCCTTTTGACATAGCAGTCACAGAAACCTGTCCCAGAGTCTTTCTCTTGTCTCTGGAAACTCCTATTTTGGGCTCAGAATTAAAGATCCCTTTAGCTCTGCCATCAGTTTTTTGTTATACTGCTAATATACAAATTGATTGCAGGTACATTCTGAACTATAGGAGTTCCTATGGACATAATAGGAAATTCCTAAAACAATCGTAGTTTCAGAGTGGATTAGAAAAGGCAGTCTTATGCTGGCAAGACCTAATGCCTTTAGTTTTATTTTATTTTATTTTATTTTATTATTTTATTTTATTTTATATTTGCCTTTAGTTTTAAATGAGATACTAATTTATATACTAGGGTAAAAAAAAAGTGAATTATAATCTCAAAGGGTTGCACAGATTTGTTGAGCCAAAATCATTTTTTAAAAACAGAATACAAAAAAAAAATAAAAAAATAAAAAAAAAAATAAAAACAGAATACATGCTTGAACCTAAAAAATTTTTAAATGATTTGGTTCCAGAAATTTAAAAAAATTTCAAATATTAAGTTACCTTATGTATAATGGAAGTACTTACTAATACTTTTTTATTTAGGAAGAAGGACTATTTCATGAGTGGATATGTTGTTATTCCCCTGGAGTAGCCTCAGGAGACCCATCCCTGGGGAAAGAGACAGGATGCTGGGCCTATGGAGGGAAGACAGGAGAGGGAGAAGAGGATGTTCAGCAGCTGGTAGATGGATCACACGAGGCTTGTGAGAGGCATTATGACTTTTATGGGTGCTCCTTACTTTTCTTTGTATTTTCTTCTCTTTTCTCTCATTTCTGCCCTGTCTCACTTCTTTTTACTTTTATCTCTTCTTTCTTAAATTCCTCTTTTTAGTCCTTCTTTGTTGCTTTTACTTCTTTTTTCTCTCTCTGTCTCTAGTGATTGCTCACTCTTTTCTTTTTAAATATTTTAAATTGAGGTATAGTTGACATAACATATTAGTTTCAGGTGTACAGCATATCATGGCTTAATATTTGTATATACTGTAAAATAATCCCCATGAAAAGCCTAGTCAGTATTCATCATCATAAATAGCTACAACATTTTTTTTCTTGTGATGAGGACTTTTAAGATTTAGTCTCTTAGCAACTTTGAAATGTGCAACATGGTATTATTGCAGGTACCTTACATCCCCGTGACTATTTTATAACTAGAAGTTTGTATCTTAGGACTCCCTTCACTCATTTTGCCCACTTCCCCAACCTCCTCTTCTCTGACAACCACCAATCTGTTCTATGTATTTATAAGCTTTATTTTAATTTTTATTACTTTGCTTGCTTCTTAGGTTCCATGTATATCATATAATACTTTTCTTTTTAAAAAAAATATTTATTTATTCATGAGAGGCACAGAGAGAGAAGCAGAGACATAGGCAGAGGGAGAATCAGGCTCCATGTTGGGAGCTTGATGTGGGACTTAATCACAGGACCCTGGGATCATGCCCTGAACCAATGGCAGACGCTCAATCACTGAACCACCCAGGTGCTTCATACAGTATTTTTCTTTCTCTGTATAACTTATTTCACTTAGCATAATGTCCTCAGGGTACATCTATATTGTTGCAAATAACAAGTTTTTCTTTTTTATGGCTGAATAATATTCCTCTCTGTGTGTATGACATTTTTTTTATCCCTTCATTAGTTGATGGACACGTAGGCTATTTATAGGTGTTGGTTATTATAAATAATGCTGCAATGAAATGGGGGTGCATATATCTTTTCAAATTAGTATTTTTGTTTTCTTCAGATAAATATGTAGAAGTGGAATTGCTGGATCATATGGTCATTCTATTTTTAATTCCTTGAAAAACCTTTATACTGTTTTCCATGGTAGCTGCACCAATTTACATTCTACAAACAATGTATAAGGATTCCCTTTTTCTCTGAATCCTTGCCAACACTTATTAGTTCTTGTCTTTTTGATACCAGCCATTCTGACAAGTTTGAGGTGATACCTCTTTGCACTTTTGGTTTACATTTCCCAGATGATTATTGATGTTGAGCATCTTGTCATGTACTTGTTGACAATCTAAGTGTCTTTCTTGGAAAAATGTCTACTCAAATCCCCTGCACATTTTTAAATCAGAGTTTGTTGTTGTTATTGAGTTGTATTTATCCCTTATCAGATATATGATTTGCCAATATTTTCTTCCATTCAGGAGATTGCCTTTCCATTTTGTTGATGGTTTCCTTTTAGTTCCCCATTAGTGCTTTTACTTATTTTCTCTCCTACATCTAGGTGGTTGCTTGTTTCTTTCAATTCCATAATTCCTTTTCATCCTTCTTTTAATCCTATATTTTTTCTTCCCCATCGTCCCTTCCCCCACGTTTTCTCAGCTCTCTCCACTGTGCCTTTTCTGTTGGCCTCAGTGTACTCTCTACTCTTGTCCCCTCATTCCTTCACGCATCATGTAAGCAGCATTTGCTCCTTGGATTATCCACAGTGATAGTATTTAGGTTCCTGGCATAGTTTACATAATCAGAGAGAGTGTGGCCCATGTTCACAGTGTGTCAGGAGCAGAGCAGGCATATCAAGATGCATCATGAGGTATGCAGAGATATGGCAGTCCTGGGTGAACACCTGAAACTGTGATCTGTTGTCAGGTGATTGATTATTATGTGGAAAAAAACACATTTTAAAATTAAATTTTGAAGTAACAAGTCTGCTTGCTATAAGAGCACATTTTAAAATATATTTAAAATTACTGAATCAGCTTTTGTGCTCCCTGTCATAATTTTCTTTAAAATATTTGAAATATGAAATGAAATCCAAGGTACAAAGCATCATAAATTTATTAGTCCTCCATCATTCTTAGGGATTCCAAAACAAACTTGATCAGAATTGGTTGTGACCTTATCAAAAGTTATCCACATTCCCTAATACACGTCTACAAAGGATATATCTTTATGTGGCTGTGGTGGGAAATGGTGGTATCCATAGAGGAAAAACTACCTAGTATAAAACATAGACTCTCAATGATTGTTTTCTTGTCTCTGCTTTAACTCTTTAAATTTGCTGGTGAATTGCTAGGTGCTGTCATATATACCTGCAAAATTTCAGTGGCTTGAAACTATGGAATTTGTTTCCTCACTTGTGTATCAGCTTACTGTGGGTATTTCTGGTTGGCACAGAGACTCTGCTGTCTTCACAAAGCTTCTTAGGTGAACCTGAGCATCAGTTTCCTACTGATTGAAGAGAGAAAAGAGAGTAAAAGGCACAACTACTTTTTAACTATCTTGGCCTAGAAATGATATATCATTTCCACTCACATTTGGTGAATGAAAACTAGTCATATGACTTAGTCTGGATACATTGGGGTGAGGCAAGGGCACACTGGAAAATATAGTTCTAGATGAGGCAGCTGCCTACCAGCAATAATTGTGTTCTATGCCAAGGGGAGCATGACTTTCTGTGGACAGAGACTTGCGTCTGATACATTCTTTTTCCCACCTTTGCCCCAGCACACTAGATTCTTCCCTTCTCTTGTTAGTCTGTTCCTCTGGGCTGAAGCAAAGGGACTCTTGGGTGTTAGCAAGAGAGTGTCCTGCAGATGATGCCCTGCACAATGGGTCTGAACTGATTGGAAAAGGAATGAAGGCCTATAGGGCCCTAGAAACGGGGATTGATGAGAGAAGTAAAGGAATCGGAGGGCTCTGTGATGTTGTAAAGGCAGTAGATATTTGTTGAATAAATGAATAGTGAATAAAAAGTGAGGTGGGGGTAAAGTAGTAAGGACTGGAAGAATAGGGGTATTTGGTCAGAGATGGGATATGGGAGCTGGTACTTTAAAAGTGCAACAATTCCAGGAAAAGATCTAGTGTGCCATTTGAAGTATTGCTGAAGTGAAGTGGAGAAGAAGGTCATTGGTGTTGAGTTTCTCAGAGAGCTAGGAGGAAAGACTATTAAGAATGGCCATCCATGTTGGCATTGACCACATTCACAATTATGGCAAGGGTTGAAGAGAAGACCACCAATCTGATGCAAAGTCAGTGGCCATTGAGATAAGCTGTGTGCTTCACAGTGATGTTTATTACCAACCTGTAGCACAATGAGGTGAGACTCACCATCCTAATCAGCACATTTGTATGATATGCTACAATTTATAAACCAGTGTCAGGCATGTAATCCCACTAACATAAACCTTAAACTGTCTAAACCGAACACTGTTGTTTTCAAGATGTAAGAGCATTTTTTATTCTTGCTTAGGCAGGGAGGCCAAGGAAGACCTTTTAAATACAAATGGAGGATGACCCAGTTAGATCAGTAGTTAATTCTCCTCAGGCAAATAAAGACTTTGATGGAATTCCACTTTCAATTACTACTCCCTACCTTTTGATTCAAAGAGAGAATTGAACTCAAGGATCACACCATTTTCTGTAGCATTTAAATATCCAGGGTGCTTGGTGGCTCAGATACCAAAAGGGCCTTGGTGTCTCCCTTATCATAGGGTCTCATAGGGTGAATCAAAAGAAAATCTTCTACAGTTTTGTAGATACATTGTACTAGAGCTGCAATGAGGTGAAATGAGATGAGACTCTTGCTTAACTAGTAAGAAAAACCTTTTAAAAATATCTATGTGTGTGTTCTTAAGAAGGCCTAAGACAGAGGTACAACTGCAGGACCTCAAAGACATGGAGAGAGCAAACCAAAGGCATGGTGACAAGCAGTGTGGGAAAACTATTGCCAAATGTGCCATGGGAGGGACTGGAGTGAAGTCAAAGGAATATGAGTGAATTGAGGAGTGCATTAGTAAAAAGGTCATGAAATTGAAAAAAAAATTGAATTGGTGATAACTAGTTGGCCATATCTCAGAGAAGTCTACAGAGAAGTCTACATGAAGTATGCCAGGTAAATCAGTGTTGGAGAGGTTACGTTTTTAGCCGACACAAATTATTGTGTTGTGCCACCTACTTGGAGGAAGCTGGGAAAATGTGTCTTGTTTCAGATCTTTAGACAAAGACTTCAGAGTGTGTGTCTTAAGAGTGTCTTCTTTAACAGGGAACTATTTGAGTCTTTGTAGATAACAGAAATCTTACCATTTGACTGAGTCTTTACCAGTCTTCACAGTGCTGTTCCCATTTATAGTTTCCATGTCTCTGCCTGCCTGCTTCCCTCTGTCTGTCTGCCTCTTTTTCTTTCTTTCTTAGTCTGTCCCTGTCATGTGGAAACATTAATATAACCCCTAGAAGGATGTATTATCTTCTGGAGGAGTGTCTGACTCCCTATAAACCTGGCCCTGTCAGTAGTGCCTACAGAGTGAGAAAAGCAAGATAGGCTTATACCAGGCCTTTCCTCTCTAAACCCTCTTGACTCTCGGAAGAATACAATTTTATGTGGCTTTTCACACATCCCATGAGTTGTACACTTTAGCTCTTAAGTTAGGCGTTAAATTCTTAGAAGCATTCTCAGAAGAGAAATAAAGGTGATGCCCCTCAGTCCTCCACTGTTAATGGGTGAAATCAGCTGCCTTCCTGCTACCAACATTTCCATGTAGCTCCAGGGCTGCCAGCAAAGCTAATAGCCTCCTGAAGGTGTGATAATCAGAAAAGCAAGAGCATTTTACTTACATGACGTGAAGTATAGACTTTTCACCTTTGAAAGAAGTCTGGGATCTTAGTACATAGATTGGTTAAAAGATGGTTCAAACTGCCTCTTCACTCCTGACATTATCACTCTGGATAAATATAAGCCTGTATAATTATGTTTTGGCCTCTGCATTTTCTCTCTTATCATAAATCATGGTGGGGTGACAGGAGATCAGAACAAGAAGCTGCAACTCATGAACTTTTGGTATGTTGAGGTCATGGCTTGCAGGTCGTGGCCAGCAGGCCAAGTGAGAATGTCAAGGCACTCCAGGATCTGGGAACCAGAAAGCTAGGGTGATAAGGGTAGGTCAGTAACAGTCATCCAGAGACAGGACAAGTGGCTGGAAACTGGGGAACAGAGCTGCTGTGAATGACTGTACATTTGTGCTTTACACAAAGCCTCCTGACAACTGGGGCTGAAATCTGACGTGCTTGCTAAATCTCATGCTTTGGTGCGGAGCTGTTTCCCAAGAGAAAACACCCATGGATTACCAAGCTGTGGGGCCATGGGGCTTCATCCATCCAGGGGAGTGTCTTTCTGTTTTCTACAGAGGCCAAAAATAGGCTAGCAATGGCTCTGCCAGAGTATCTTCTTACTACATTAGATCTCTAGAACTTACTTAGCATAACTGAAACTTCATGGCCTATGCACCTTACCATTTCCCCCTCCTCCAGACATGGTAACTACCATCCTACTCTCTGCTTTGTGTTTGACTGTTTTAGAATCCATAGTTAGATGAGATCATGTAGTATTTGTCTTTCTGTGTCTGGCTTATTTCATTTCATGTAACACCCTCCAAGTCCATTCATGTTGTCACAAATGACAGGATTTTCTTTTTTAAAAAATGAATAATGTTAATGGCATGAAAAAGTGCTCATCATTACTCATAGTCAGAGAAAGGCAAATCAGAACCATGATGAGATACCATCTCCCACCTATTAGGGTGGCTATTATAAAAAAAATAAAATAAAGGACAAATGTTGGTGACGATATGGAGTCATGCACTGTTGGTAGGAGGGTAAATTGGAGCAACCACCATGGAAAACAGTGTGGAAGGCCTTCAAAAAATTAAAAATAGATTTACTATTTTATCTAACAATTCCATTTTTGGGTAGATATCCAGTGGAATCTAAATTTGAATCTCAAGGGGTTATCTGCACACCCATGTTCATTATAGCATTATTCACAATAAGAGTTATGGAAACAACCTAAATTTCCATCAATGGGTGCATGGATTTAGAGGGCATCTCTTTGGCATGATGTTAAATAAGCAGTTGTTAGAAAAGTTGTTAAATTATTAGTTGAGATTAGGCCATGACAAATATTACCAATATACTAACATCAGGGAAATAATAGGAAAGGAGTTTCTGCTTCAGCTTTTGGGATCCTCTGTGGCTTTCAGCAGCCAAATATCAGAGGTCCTGGCCCAAGCCACATCTGTGGGAGGAGGCATTGGAGTTCCGAGGTGAGTTGAGAGACCTGCCGGAGTTCCCTGTGATTCTTCCCTAGGTATCACTGTATCTTCACTCCATAAACACATTTGATTCCAGGTTCCCAGGTTATATCTTTTTCTGAGATGAGCTGGTAAGGAGAGCTCAGATCCATATGTCAGTTTGGGAGGCCTGGGGATTTTATTAGGGGAAAGAAGATTTGTATGAGATTTTGAGACAGTCCAGAAGGTGATGTTAGAACTCTCGTTATGTTTAGGATATTGGAAGCTGCAGAGAACCTTTACAGGGCAGGATAAGGCAATGGACACAGTGGAGGTCTGAAGCTAGTCAATGTTTTTCCACTAGCTTCTGAACAAAAGACACTAAGTTAATCCATGCCACTGAGAGTTTTCTCCAGAACCCTCTGACTAGTTCAACCCTAGTAATTTTGCTATTCTGTGTCTGTGCGTAAGATGAAAACTGAACATGTTCTTCTCAGAACTCTTCTGAGAATGTCAAAGGCAAAGGTAAGGAAACAGAAGATCTTTCCCAGCCCTGGTGCTGTTTGATTAAATCCAAGCATCCATCTCTTTTTCCACCAGTGATTCCCAGGTACACACCGAAACACTTTAATTACAGCAAAGGCAAAGTACCTCCTCTGTGTGACCTGTGAATGTCCTTCTTGTCTAGACTATGTTGATCTCATGTCTGACCACAGGAACTTCTTACTCATACAATATCCAATGCTTAGTCCTACTTCCCTGCCTCCCATCCCAACTGCCTCAGTCAATTAGCACTTTGGCTCTGCTCTACATAATTTCACTTTCGTTGCCAGTATTTGAGTTAGTGTCCTCCCATTAATGCAACATTAATGGGACTTAATGTTGTTTTTTTCTTATAACTTTTTTTCTGCAACTTTGTTTTTTTCTTATAACTTTTCTTCTGCAACTCACCTTTGGGTTTGTTTTTGTTTCTTTTTATAACCATATCAGGAGCAGACTCTTCCCTTCTGCATTGTTTCAGGTACAATGGTGAGGCAGCTTTCTTCTGTTCACCTAGACCCACCCATCATAGGGGATTCAACTAACCCATTCTTCTTCACAGGAGTTAATCCCCCAGTGCCAATATGGTGAAGTTGTCTGGGGTGCCAAATATTGAAGTTCCAAATCCAGTGAAGTTGGAAGTGAATTCTGAATTCCCCCAACCTCTGCTTCAGCTCTTTAACTACCTTGTGTCATGACTGACATGCTTTGTCTTTGGTAATTAAATCATTTGCCAGGACCCAGATATGAGAACAAGCAGAAGTTTTAGAATAACTATTCTGCTGATTAGTTAGTAAAGACCCTTGATAGTAATCTGGATAGAAACACTTGCATGAAGCAGAAAAATCATCTTGTACTGTTCTTTGTATTATTTTTATTTGTATTATCTTGCTAATATATTTATTTCTTTCTGCTCTTAATTTCTCCTTGTCCACATTGTATCTCCACTAGATTGCTAGCAAATGAGTTCAAGGTGGCAGCTGAGTAGTATGAACTCTGTAGCATCTATTTTGAAGATAGCTACATTGTGGGTATAGCCTTGTCATTGGTGATATGTCCTTACAATGATGTAAAAATAATGACATTACATTAGGGAGTGATAAGTTTAGGTGACCTTAATTGTTATCACAATTGTTAGTTCATAAACAGCTATTCTTATCTCATAGCTGTTTCCTAGATAAGATTATAACATTATAGGATTTACTTAATTAGAATTAGGTTTTGTTGTGAATATCAAAATGACTTATATTCCTACAAAACAAATAACTCACCATAGCTTAAAATCAAGATGTGCATTGCTTTGTACATGAAAGATAATCCCTTGATTGAAAAAGGCTAATTGGGGTTAGCTTCTGTTAGTACAGACTCAGGAAATAGCTTTGGTAGATTTTAGCATATGGATAAATCCCTTCTCCAAACTTCCCATGATGAAAAATATCTTTCACTTGGATATCTTTTAAAGACTTTGATGCATAAAGAAAAAAAATCTTATCAGGCGTAAAATGTTTGTCCATTTCCTCTTGATATGGATAATGAATTCCCTATCCTATTAACAGAGGTTGGACTCATGAATACCAAAGAGATGGCATTCCAGCTTGGGTCTTTTTTTTTTTTTTTCATTTCCTTTTGCCTATTTATTTCATTTTGGTTTTAAGACTAACAAAAACAAGTTTAAATTGCTTCTTCACTGCAGTCATCATTTATCACCTATTCTCATGGCACTGCCATGGCAAAAACTCATTAAATAATAGGCTCTAATATGTATTCACTTAACAGAAATTATTTTTAAGATTTATTTACTTTCACCCTTACAAATATAACTTCTTTTTGAAAGAGTGTAATGGCTATTAAAATAATCACCATTTTTGGGATCCCTGGGTGGCGCAGCGGTTTGGCGCCTGCCTTTGGCCCAGGGCGCGATCCTGGAGACCCGGGATCGAATCCCACATCAGGCTCCCGGTGCATGGAGCCTGCTTCTCCCTCTGCCTGTGTCTCTGCCTCTCTGTCTCTCTCTGTGTGACTATCATGAATAAATAAATAAAATCTTAAAAAAAAAAAAAAATAAAATAAAATAAAATAATCACCATTTTTAAAACAATGACCTAATTACCTGAACATTAAATATTTAGTTCATAAAAAGAGCTTCAGCTTGGACACACCTGTGACTTGGAAATGCAGCTATAAGGCTCTCGATACATTTAAAGGTAGGACATTTAAAATTTACATAAAATATTTAGAAATTTATTAGGGTATTCCAGGAGTTAGGATGATGAGAATTTGAAATAAACTAGAGATAGAAGGATTTTAAAGGAAGTGATGAAAGGACCCTGGGTGGCTCAGTAGCTGAGTGTCTGCCTTCAGCTTAGGTCATGATCCTGGGGTCCTGGAATCAAGTTCTGCATTGGACTCTCCATAGGGAGCCGGCTTCTGCCTCTGTCTCTGTCTCTCTGTGTGTGTCTCTCATGAATAAATAAATAAAACCTTTAAAAAATAATAAAGGAAGTGATGAATTAAAAAAAAAGTAGCCAAACTAAATTGGTAGTAACTAGAGACTGGATATATTGATGAAGAAATGAAGAGAGAAGTCAAAGATGACTATGGGACTTAGAAAATGAACAATGGTTGTAATATAACTAGAATGATCAAATGGGGCCTTAGTTTGGAAGATTTGTAAAAGTTCAGTTTGAGGTCTTGGAAGTAGACACATCTGAGTGAAAATATATAGCAGTGACTAGAGGAAGTGAGACTGTGGCCATAGAAGCAGATGAGCTAGCACTTTAGATTGGAAGGTCTCTCCAGGGACATGAATTTGAGTAGTATTAGTTTTTCATTTATCTCTCCTTTTCCCTCAGTTTGTTGCCTGCCTTGTTCTTTGGTTCAAAGAAACAATTAAAACAAGGGGGAAAATACTAAATTTGGGGAATTTTGATTGATTGAGGCTGATTGGTTAGTTGGTTGGGTGATGATTGATTAACTGGTAGATTGATTGATTCATTCATTCTTGGGAGCTTCATGAACCAGGGAATTCTGATTGATTAGTTGATTGGTTGGTTAGTTAATTGAATGATTCATTCAGTCATTTATTCATTCATGGGAGCTTTGGTTTGCATACAATATTCAACATGATTTTGCCTCTGAGAAGCTTATAATCTAGTAAGATGGGGGTGTTTTGTATATCTATTGCTGTCTAACAAGCCACCCAAAACTTAGTTGCTTGAAACAGCAATCGTTTATTTGTTCATGATTCTGCGATTTGGGTAGAGCTTCATGGGGAAATTTGTCTATATTCTATGAAGTTATCTCTTGAGGATGGAATATCAAAGATGACTTTTTCACTCAGAAATAGGGTGCCTTAGTTAGGATGGCTGGAGAAGGAGGTATTGCTTGAACTGAGTTTTGAGGACAAAATTGAAGAACAAAGGGAAGGCAAAGGAACATTACAAAGAAGAAAAATGAAAGAAAAAGAAGAAATGATGTATTTAAGACTGAGAAACAGTATACAATATCATGTATTCAGGGTACTTCAGGTCGGTCAGTGTGTGAAGGGTCCAGAGAAAGGCAGAAAAAGGAGTATGTGGATAAGGCTCAGGCTGAAGAATTAAGCAGGGATAGATGAAAAAGGGTCATGTTTGTTGAACCAGAAAGAGTCTAAAGCAGGTGTTGATGATGCCAACAAGGCTCTGTTGAGGAGGAGGAGTTTATAGGAAATCAGAAGGAGCAGGTGGAGGTAGGAAACAAAGCTAAGAGACAGGGTTACCACGGAAATCGAAGGAGGAGAGGGTATTAAGGACAATGTGATCAACAGGATCAGAAGTCAAGGAAGATGAGGGATGAGAAGTATCAGTTAGATTTAGCAGTGAGAAATGCTGGTTGGTAGCCTTACTCAGACCAGTTTTAGTAGGAACAGAAGCCAAATGACGATGGATTGAACACTTAGCAGGAAGTTAAAAAATGAAAGAGAGTAGAAGGAGAATAGTAGCTAGAGGAAGATGGGGGTGGAGAGAATTGATTCATTTGTTTAAGATGAGAGAGGCCTTGGTGAGTTAGTGAGAACTAACTGGTAAATAACAGGCAAAATATATTTACTGAGTGTTTATTATGTCCCTGCATGAAGACATGGAAGCTCAGAAAATTAAGCCAATAGTTCCAGGTCCTACAGCTAAGAAGAGAAAGAGCAAGAACTTGAACCTACATCTCACTTTCTAGAGCTCATGCTCTTAACCATTGTGCTCTTAGCTACTATATGCAATGCTGCTGCTGCTAACAAAGGTGATGATAATGATGATGATGGTAAGAGATGAATTCCACTGAATTTTGACTAATGAAGTGGACATTGTATATATGCAGCCTATAATTATTGGTGCCTTAATTTTCTTCCATTTGAAAGAGTAGCTTTATAATGATAATGATTCATGATCTACATCACAAGTGAGCTAAAAATAAAAGAATAGCTAAAAAGATCTTTAAAAAGATGTGAAGTATTTGCATGTATAAAGTTCTAACCTGTGTTTTAAATATTTTTTTCAGGTTCTAAATAAAATTACTTATGAATTACACCTAGGATGTGTAAGCTTTTCTACTTAGATGTGCTATGCCACCTTTCTGCTTGTGATGGTGGATGTTAAAATTTCCTGCTTCTTAAATCAGCCATCTGTTGGATGAACAGTAGAAGTAACATAGATGAAGAACAAGTAGGCTCAGCCTTGGCTGCTATTGGGAAGGAGTGTAGTTTTTCATTTCAGTTAAAGGATGAATGTGTTGTTTAAATACACTATAGTATCAAACCCCAGCTTTTGGAAAATGGTTATAAGCAGTTTTTTGTGATATTTTGATAAACATTGCCATGATATATAGATAGGAAAAGTGGCTCAAGGGAAAGGAGATTTTGATATCTGGGAAGGAGCCAGCTGTATGATTATATGTGTGGAAGATCAGTTTTTAGAAAAGTGTCTATCAGTGTCTTCACTTGTCAAATGTTAGAAATTAGATATATGTCCAAAACAAAATTGGCCCGTGGGAAAGACAGAAGTCAAGGTCATCAAAACATTAGAAAACACTGCATTATCCTACCTACTCCTAGCACCTGTGGGAAACTGCAAAATAATAAAAATGCGTATGTTGCCAACTGGGCCATCTGTTCTAGCTACTGTTGGCCTGGTCAGTGTTTGGAATGCAGACACCTGTCAGAGAAATTCACATGTTGCAGGAAGCATTGATTTGGTGTTTTGGCAGGTCATTCTTTGCCCTTTGAGTCAAAATGATACAAATGTTTTGGCAAGAGTCTTGCATGTGGTACATAATCCTTCTGATGGAATATGGAAGTATGGTTTCAGTCCCTCACTATGGTGGGCAATCCTATGGCACTTAATACAAACATCAGAACATGAAAAACCAAGACATAGTTCCCCTCCCTCCTCCTTGCTAATTGCAGTTATCACTGCCTGATTTGTAAAACAGAAGAGGAAGAAATGATAAGGATATTATTAAAGGTAGCTAATACCTATTTGTATCAGACATTGTTAAGTCTTTTGCATGTATTAGCTCAGTTACTGTATTTCAAGTACTTTAGAAAAGATATAATCTGTGTGGAAATGAAAGCTAAGAGAGTTTGACTAATTTGCCCAAAATTGTATAGGAAGTGAGCTGAGAATAGAATCTGGGTCTAACTCCAGAGCTCAGCCTTAAGGTTATACTCTTTTCCGTGTCTGAAGAGAATGTGGTTGATGATATTTTCTAGATGGCTTGAAATTCAAGATAGTTTAGACATGTTCATTATCCTTTGCTTTACTGAACATTTGGGTCTCAGCCTGAGGTTCACGTTGTAATAAAAGCCAGAGTTAGGACTTGGCCTCAAGTTTAGTGTTTGAAATTGAGCAAGAGGAGAGTCAAACCCTCATCATCTGCCCATCTGTAGGGAAATAGTTAAGAATAGAAATCAACCTGGTGTTGATCTGTTGGAAGCATATATTCTGTTGGAGACAAGCATTTGGATATTTTTAGAAGGGCTTTGTGATTGCACCTTACCCGAAGACAGGGAAATAAATTCAGTATTATTTCTTTACTGAACTCTAGTGTAATATTCTGTCTCCATCCTAGGCACAAATGATTGTGCAATTTAGACGCATACACTAGAGCTAAAATGTTTAAAGTAATAAATTCCATCATGCATCTCCATTAATGTGTCAGACTTTGCAGTTGGAGGAGCCCTATTCACCCACCTCTAGTAGCCTCTAGCAGACTCTAGGTGGGAGTTTCTAGTGATCTCCACCTTCTCTTGTTTTCAGCGTAAGCAGAAACTCCTGTTACATTACTGGGTGGGTCATTTCTCAGGATCTCTGAGATATGTGTACTTGAAAGTTGGAACAAGAAGAGAAAAAACACCTATAGTCGATAAGTATTCAATAATTTGATAAATATTTATCAAAGTAGACACCAGAGATACAATGCTGAAGAAGTCAAAGTCCTAGTCTGAGGAAATGGTTGTGCCATTGTTGAAAGCTCAGTGTAAGGACAAATGCTAAGGGAACATAAGAGGGACAAAGTTTCTTCTTAGCTAAAACATAAAAGATGCTTACTTGTGTGTGTGAAATTGAAGCATCAGGAAGGAGAGAGACATTCCAGAAAGCAGGACCAGCATGGACAAGGCTTAAGGCAGAAGAGAATGTGGCACTTTTGAATAACCAGAAGAAATTTAGCATAGCTTGAGAGGAGATGGAAAATGGGATCCCGAGAAGATGCTGGAGCCAGAGAGAGCTTATGGACCATACTAGGGAGTCTAGACTTAAGGATATTTCAGCAGGGAAGTCATATGACCAATTTGCATTTCAGAAGAATCACAGAATATGGAGAATCAGTTATTTAAGGGCAGGAATGGAAGAGGGATACTTTTAATAGAAATCCAGAGAAGAAGTGAGGAGTGTAAGCAAATACAATGATGGAAGACATGGAGATAAGTACATTTATTTAAGAGGTATTAAGGAAATAGAATCTAGAGGTTTGGAAGTTGGAGTTGAGGGAGGGTTACAGGTCAAAGTTAACCCTCAGGTTTCTGACCTGAGAGAAAGGTGGTGGTCTTTGTTCTGACAGGGAATACATCAAGGATGATGAGTTGAGTCAGACATGTTGAGAATTCAAATGGAACTGTTCAATAAGAAATAATAAGAAACTCAGGGGAAGGTCTTTGGTTTGAGATATAAATTGGGAATGAGCTATTTTCCATAGATGGCAAATGAAGCCATAGATAGATTGGATAAGATCACCCTAGGAAGGGAAAGAGAAGAGAGGAATGGATTAAACTCTGAAGTATACTAATATTTAGGAGAGGGGCAGGAATTTGAAAAGACCCTGAGAAAAGATAGTTAAGGAGTGGGAGATACCCAAGTGAGTGGGTATCCCAGAGGCCAAGGAGGAGAGCATTTCCAGAAGGGATGAAGAAGTCAGCAGGTCAAAGGGGTGAAATCAAGTACAAAAAAGCCTGAAGAATGTCTGTATATAATAGCAGTATAGAGGTGCTGGTGATCTTGAGTTAGACTTTCTATGTCTAGGAGTTTTTCAAGTATTTAACAATAAGTAAAAGTAACTAATTTTTTATTTCTATTTTAAAGCCTGAAATATTTTTTTAACCAAGGACATTTTTTAATAATTAAAATTTTCAGTTTTAAAATGATTTGATTATTTTTTCATCTTTTGAATAAAAAAATTTTCTGGTAACAGTAGTGATCACATGGTATGTTTCTTCAAACATTGTTAAACTTCTTAGATAGAGATTAGTTCCCACAGTGAAAATAAAATCAACCATGCATCAGGGTTTATCCTGTTAATGCTCGGTATAATTATAATATAAAACATTACTAACGTCAGTAGACGGTACAAAAGCAATAAAAAATAATAGTAATAACTTATATTTGATAATATTTTGCACTTCAGTATCTACTTAAGCATGAATAAAAGCTTATAATCGAATAAATACTTTTGGAGGAACAGAAAGTCACTGTGATTAAGGAAAATAGTCATTTACATTCTTTGTGTTCAGAATAGAGTAAATCCAAACATTAGTGCTCCACATCTTTGTCCTTCGAGAGGTTGCCCTTGCATATAACCTTCCACAGATATATGTATTTAGAGGATGAAACAAACTTATATTTGGGGGGATAAAAAAGATATATTCTGACATTTCATCTTAATTAAATCCCTAATGAAATGCCTTTCTTTCAGTCATTCTATACAAGTTAATCCTAAAAAAGTATCAGTAATGGCCAATTGTTAAAGAAAGTGAGACAAAAACTAGAATCAATAGTCCCTGAGGAGTACATAATCAAACAAACAAATAGCTCTCCTGCAACAAGAACATCT
Organism: Vulpes lagopus; assembly: GCF_018345385.1. Classification (NCBI taxonomy): domain Eukaryota; kingdom Metazoa; phylum Chordata; class Mammalia; order Carnivora; family Canidae; genus Vulpes; species Vulpes lagopus. The sequence goes on from NC_054834.1 coordinate 16,313,194, forward strand.
TGGTTACTGTGGGAATTCGTGTAGTTATGCTGTCTTTAGAATGCTTCTGCAAAAATGCTTGCTAGAAAGTGCCTTTTATGTGATGTTGCATTGACTTTTGGTGGTTGCCTCTCACATTGTACTTAAAATATGAATTATGCCCTAAGTCTCTTGAATCTCTTCAGAATCACCTTACTCCAAGGAAATTTCATTTAGAAGCTCCCAAGATGATTTGCATTCATCAATTATGAAGGAGAGATTCAGGGTTTTGAGTTTTAATTGTTGCAATTTTGACATTTCCAGACTATGCTTGGAAAAAATTCCTAAGTCTAGTATATATTTTCTTTTGCTGTGGTCATTTGAGAAGTCACAGGTTTATATCCACCTGGTAATTTTAACAAGACATTCTAAGTTTGCTTAGATTGTAATTAATATGTAACATTAACAATGTAACGTTTAACACATTAAGTTTGTATTAAATATAGTACTAACCTGTATTTAATATTTAGATAGTATTTCAAAATGTGGTCTCCTAAAACATTTGAAATTTCTCTTCAAAGTTATGTTTATATGTTATTCATATAGTATTAGAATATAAATAATAAATGATTGAATTAGCATTATATCTCATTGATTTTTTAATAGTAAAAATGGATGCATCATTTCTAAGATGGACTGTAGTATTTAAAGCCTCTTATCAATCCCCTAGTTTGCAACACAGAAATGTTGAAATATACAAATGAGTAAGCCAGACTATAACACCAGGATTGTGCACCCTTCCAAGATGAGTTGATATTATTAGAATGATAGAGTGGTTGCTAAAATGTTGTTTTGCTCATTTATCCTCCTCCTCTCAGTTTTAATCTAGCCGTACTTTATGACTGATACCTAAAATAAAAGTATTTCCCATAGGATTTCTCTGTGATCCTTGGCTGTTGTCAGCTTGATAGGTCAGCTCACTCACTGCTGCCACTCTACTCTTTGACTCCGCAGATGGTAGTATGTCAATAAATTGAGGAAGTCACTGAGACAAGGTCGTTATTCTTGTTCTGAAGCCATAGACCTAAAAATCTGTGACTGTCTTATACTAATATGGTAATTATAGCCTAATTTGGAAAAAAGTTTCTGGTGGTTAGGCATTGTATGGTGCATGTGTTCTGTATATTGTTGAAAACAGTTGGTATGATAAGAAATAAAATATATTTGGTTGTTATTTGTAATTTAAATTTCCCCAGTTAAAAATCTATTGAGACTGCAGTACTCCTCCCTTATCCATAGAAGATACATTTTGAGACCCCCAGTGGATACCTGAAACTGTGGAGAGTACTAAACCCTATAGTACTATGTTTTTTCTATACATACTTACCTATAATAAAGTTTAATTTATAAATTAGGCACAGTAAAAGATTAAGAATAACTAAAAATAACATGATTATAACAATATACTATAAAAATATATGTGAATGTGGTCTCTTTCTCTCTCAAAATATCTTATCATATATACTATACACACCGTTTCTTCTTGTGATGATGTGAGATGATAAAATGCCTATGTGGTGAGACGAAGTGAGGTGAATGACACGGGCATTGTGATATAGCATTAGGCCACTGTTGGCCTTCTGATGATCATCTGCTTCCAGATTGCAGTTGACTGTGGGTAATTGAAACCTCAGAAAGCAAAGCCATAGATGAGGATTAATTACAACATAAAAGGAGTTATAAAAGGAGTTAAAAAGTAAAGAAGAACAAGAAGCCACTTTGAGTTATTTAGTTGAGTACTCAGTTTAACTCTGAAGCATTTCCATTTCAGCCATAGTGGAGTACTGGTATTGGACTCAGTAGCCTGCTATAATCAATCCTGAAACCAGACAAAATATATGTGGAAACTGTTTTTGCTTACGGACACCAGAAAATGTAAGACAGAAGGTGAGCCTCATGATTTCAGCTTTCTGCCTCTATGTACGGAGCAGTAGCTAGAGTACAAGCACTAGTCCTGCTGAAATGAGGAGACAGAGATCAGAGTTTGGGGCAGGTGAATTGGGAGGTATCTGTGGAATAGGGCATAGGGAGGGAATTTTTCAGAGGGAGAACCCCACCAGTTTTGTGGAAATTGCTGATGATTTCTTGGTTGGCAGATGGGCTGCATAAGTGCAGAATGAGACCAAACTGAGGCTCATACAGGAATGGAAACAGAATATGGATAGTAGAGGGTGTGTAGTGCTGGAGGACATTGAAGTTCTGGCCTAGCCAGAGTGAGGGGATCCTGTTGATACACTGTGGGCATCCAGCTGAGATACCAGGAAGACCAGAAAGGCCATTCCTTAGGGTCAAGGACATAATCTAGAACAAGACTTTCTCTAGAATCATGAATCCTTGGTGAGGATCTCAAGGATGATAGAGTTTAGATGCTGAATCCTGCCAAGCTAGATGGACTTAGGAAATCCATTGGGTATGATATAGATCTGTCCTAACAAAGATTTTATAAAACAAAGCTTATACAACTTAAAATAGTCAGTAATTGAACTGCCTGCTAGATAAAAATCAAAATTCTTCAGAGAGAAATACAGAATTCAGAGTCTTTACATGGTATCACCAACAATTTATATATGGAAATAAATAGGAAAATAGGACTTATGGTTTAAAAAAATGTAGTCAATAGAAACTAGTTCTGAGATTGCCCAGATATTGGTTTTAACAAAAACTTTAAAGCAGCTGTTGTAAAAATGTACAAAGAATTAAAGGAAAATATGTTCAAGGCATTCAATGAAAATATGGTCTTAGTTTAATATGGAGAGAATCTTAATAGGGCAATAGAAACAATAATAAAAGGGCTAGTAGAAATTCTAGAACTGAAAAGTACAACTGAAAAGTTCATTGGTTGAGCATAACACCATATTATTTAGGCAGTGTACTCAGTGAACTTGAAAACAAATTAATAGAAATCATTCAATCTGCAGTTCAAATAGGACAAAGTTTAAAGAAAAAGTTAAGACAACTGTGGGCCAGTGTTCTAAAATATGAATAACAGGATTTCCAGAAGAGAGTGACAGGTGAGCATAAAAATATTTAAAGAAATCATGGGCAAAAATTCTCCAAATTCATTGAAAAACATTGATTGAAAGATTTAAAATGCTCAAAAAATCCTGAGCAATGTTAAATACCAGGAAATTCATACCTAGAGCCACTGGTTGAACACCTAAAAACCAAAGATAAAAAGCAAACCCTAAAAGCAGTCAGTGAAAAAAGATACCGTAAATGTAAGTAAGAGTGACTGCTTGCTTCTTGTCAAAAACAGTGGAAGTCAGGAAGGTTGAATGCCATCATTAAGATGAGGAAAGAAAGAAATAACAAAACTGTCAGCCCAGAATTCTATATCCAGCATAAATATCCTCAGAATAAAATTTAAAAAGGTGTTTTTGCATAAATGTCAACTGAAATAATTCATTGTCATCAGATTTGCACTGTAGAAGATTCTAAAAGACATTGTTCCAGTGAGAGGGAAATAACAGTGGAAACCTGGGTCTATATAAAATAAACTGGAAATGGTATGAAAGTGGGTGAACATAGAATATAGTAGATTTTTTTTCTCCTTGTAATTTCCTGAAATAAAAGAGAGAAAAAAAACCAATAATATTAAGATATGAGATTTAAAAATGCCTATTTATTGTACCATGTCACCCTGACCTCTTATACATCTTTTGTTACATTTCCAACTTCTTCACATCTTTATACTTTACATTCCACACTTTCACAAAATTTGTAAGGTTATTACTTGCCCCTGAACTTTTGGGCACAGAGGGGCAAATGAAAAAGTGATAGGCTTAAACCTAACCATATCAATAATTACATTAAATATAAGTAGATTAAATGTTCCTATTAAAAGGCAGAGATCATCAGACTTGACATGAAAATCAAGATCCACATATATTCTGTCATGAGAGTGTAGTTTAAGTAGAAAAATATAAACAGATTGCAAGTAAAAGGATAGAAAAAGATATGCCACATAAACAGTATATATAAAAAGCAAGTGTGGCTATAGTAATGTGAGACAAAATATCAAGACAAAGATTGTTGCAAAAGATAAAGAGGAACATTTAATGAGAACAGAAAATGCAATTTGGTAAGAAGTCTAATGATCTTAAATAGATGTACTATATATGTACCATTTAATATAATCTCAAAATTTGTGAAGCAAAATTGAAAGAACTAAGGGAGAAATAGACAAATTCAAAATCATAGTGGGAGATTTTAAATTTAAGTCTGAGTTCCAAAGCATACCAGGCAAAAAGGGAAACATAATTTTTAGCTTGTCCTGTCTAGTTAGTGGAGGGTGATCTAGATGAACAGACTAGCAGTAAATTCTGGGAGGAATTTATGGCATTGATACTTAGCTAAGGACATTTTCATAGTGGGTTAATGTTCTCAAATGATGTAGAAATAGTCTTTAAATTGATGTTCTTGTTTTACATTTTCTATAAAATAAGATTTAATAAAATACATTTAATTGATTTATTTGTGGAGATAGGTAAACATTTTTTTTTTTTGCCATTTAAATTTGTTTACTTCAGTACAGAGATAGAATTTAGAAAGGCTAAAAATATTAACATACTCTTGAGAAGATTTCTTAGGATACCAGATGGTTCAACCAAGCATTTGACTTGGTCATTCTGAGGGTGAATTTTCAGATTGATTTCTGATAGCCTATATTATGGATAAAAATGAGATCTATGTGTTTTAGTTCACAGGCAGGTGGCATTTCATTATGAAAATTCAGGCGCTGTTTTTGTATTTGTGTCCATATGGAGCACCATTCCACTTATGCATGGAGGTGGCCTTAGGGGTGCCTTTGGGTAGGGCCAATTTTTTTTTTTTTAACAGTGCTTTGAATTTTGTGGAGCACTTGGACAGAGCAGGAGGGCACTTGGCGCCAGGAGGAAAAAAGGCATTGAAAAGGGAGGTGGGAGGACACAGTGGACGAATTTGGCTGACTTCACAGTGTTGCCTGGGGTCTACTCTGGTTTAGAATATGAATTAGGCAGTTTGTGATTGGTACACATTGTTTTATCACCCAAAGAAAATTGGTAGATATTCTCCCCCATTGCTCTTCTGTAAAATGAAATCAAGAGTATATCTAGTTGTATAGTTACTAAACGTTATAGCTTCCTGTGGTCAAGAGGAGATTAAATTTCAGGATGACACAGAGAAAAATATGCCAAATCAGAAGCAACAACAAAGATTTTGTTTTTTAGATAGCATATTCAAAGGTAAGAATTCTGAGCCAAAGATTAACTTAGCTATTTCAGTTGAAGAAATACTAATTTTTCTTCTAGGAAATATGCTTTCATATTCCCAGTTAAATTTTTATTCTTTTCTTACTTAAGTATAATAGTTGCATAGAAAGCTCAGCAGCTTTGATCCAGCATATTTTAAATGGTTTGTGATATATATTCCCAAATAAAAAGTAGCAAGAATCTTCCAGACTTCATATTTTCATGCCCAAAGGATACATAACAAACCTGTGTGTGAATAATTTTTTTCAATAAGACTATATAATGAACTAATCTTTCTCTGAATGGTTGACATTTGGGGGTACTATTATCAAACTGGGAAATATAAATAGTCTGGTTTATTGAGTTTCTCTTTTAAATGAAGGTACTGCCTCATGGTCTGAATGCACTGTGTGCAACAGTAAGAGTACATAAATAATATTTATCTTGTAACAAGATCCTTACAGAAATGTTTAGTTAAATTGCTTTAAGTAAATATTAACTGTCACTTCTTCAGCTGTTGCAGAACTTAGGTAACATCTTTTCAGTTATGGTTGTGTTTCAAGCAGTCTAATTTTAGTGTTACCAGTTCTCATTTTGGGTTAGATTGCTTAATTTAAGCTATACATCTGTATTTTACATATCAGCTGATTTTGTTTAATAGGTGAAATATGTTGACATATTAAGGCAGTGATTAGAGATGGTTAATTTCTTCTCTAATTAATGAGTGAAGAACCATCTAGTTCTGTCTCTAAAGTGTGTGTATATCAAAGGATGGTGGGAGGCTATTCATATGTCATAGAGGGCAGAAAGGATGATCTTTTGGATGTAAAGAAAATATCAGAAACTCTATGTTGTTTTATTTAATAATTGTCCTGTCCTTTTACAATTTCTAATTTCAGGCCTGTTTTATATTATACATAATATAATATTATAGAAATAAGTGTGTATATTTTATAAAATAAAGGCACATATACTGTGGTAAGTGTTCCAAAAATACTTTGCTGGTAGAGATGCTTCATTTTTGATCCAGTTATAACACCTTTCTTTTTGACTTAAAATATGAAAAAGAGAGAAAGATAACTACTTTGTAAATTGTCTGTTTTGGTTACTTAAATGGTTTACTGGAGTCTAAATGATTTCAGAGGTACAATCACGAATATCTATATTTTAAAAAATATAATCAATTGTGCATTTAATAAACTAGGTTATCAAAGCTACATCCATCCCTAAAAAGAAGCAAACCCATCTACTGTCATACCCTAGAGGGGTCTTTAAAATGCACCTTGACTCGATTTGGGAGAGCCATCATGGCAAAACAAATCTGTTCTGATATGTTTTTCCCAATTTTAATCAGGATTGTTGTTTTTTAAAAAGCTAGTGCTCTTTGGTATATGGTAAAATAGTACTTATTGCTTGCTTCTAGTAATAGACTGAAGCATTGACTGCATTTCCAGGACCAATTCCAAGGTAGCAACTGATATTTTTAAATAAGAATAATTCTTGCATTATTTATGGCTTTCCAGTTTCTAAAATATTCTAACTGGAATTATTCCATTGATCTACATAACATACTATAAATGAAAGATTGGTAATATTAACCTCATTTTTTCAGGTAAAGAAACTGAGATTGAAAGGTTAGGTAAATTGACCAAGATTCCATGGTTTTCAACGTGGGTGCTCTAAATTAATTGTGTGTCTGGACTCTAAGTTCAGGGATTTTTCACTCTCTGTCTTTCCAAATAAACACTTTCCATCAACTTTTTCATGATACTATATACCTAAGGGCCTGAAATGACACTAACTAATCTCGTGACCCTGGGCTAGTCACTTGGGATGGAGTTGTATCATATATGTGTTCAGGTTATGGGAATTCAACTATAGTTGACCTTTGAACAAGATGAGGATTGGGGTACCCCCCCAAGCTCTGTAGAGTTGAAAATCCACATCCAGCTTTTGACTCCCCCAAAACTTAATTACTGATAGCCTTCTGGTTGACAAGAACCCTTACCAAAAATATCAAAGATGAATGACACATATTTTGTATATGTATTATATACTGTATTTTTACACTATAGTAAGTTAGAGAAAAGGAAATGTTATCAAGAAAATTCTAAGGAAGAGAAAATACATTTACAGTATTGTACAGTATCAAAAAAATCTGCATGTAAGTAGAGTGCAGTTCAAAACTGTGCTATTCAAGGGTCAACTGTATAGGTGAAAGAGACAGAAGAATAAAAATAAGTGTGTGTGAGTGATTCTAGCTATTTTCACATCCAAAGAACACTTAACCTCTGAGTGAAGGTGAAATGGGGGATGTGAGTCTGTTGTTGCTTGTGTTTGTCTGAATTCTTTCATGCCTCCAATAGTGGGAACATCCCCTGAGCTCAGTGTAACTATTGTTTAATGATGTGTATGCTTTATGTAACATATGTGACATTTGTGTAAGCCAACTACCTCATTTGGCACTCAGCTAACAAAACAGTGATTTCTTCCAATGCTGAGCAACTTAGGGGATTTTGGACAGGAAAATATGGATTACAAGTGATTTTTTTCTTATGGGAAATAGAAGATGTGACTCCACCATACTGTCTTGGAGTAAAACTTCCTCATCTGTAGAATGGGGCTAATAATATCCACTTTACCAATCTCTGAGGGAGATTCAAGTTTAAAAAATGTACAGAAAAGCACCTTGGAAAAATATCACTATACAGATAAAGGTTATATAAGTATTGAATGTTTTGTGTAGTCTAATCCCACTGGGCACAGTCTGCATTCCACAGTGCAAGTGAAGTCCTCTGGATGCCCCACTTTAAGCCCATTCCCTGGCTTTTTCATAAATATCTTCCTCAAAACTCCAAGAGTTAGTGTTCCATGCAGATGTGGTGAGGAGAACACTAATGGGAGGCCATTACAAGGACTGCTCCCATCCCAGGAGGGGGGATATTTAGCACAACAGCCTGGGCTTCTGAGATCCCAGATGAAAGCTCATTGATGAGCTTTATGTCCTTGGACAAATCCTTGTATCTTCTTGAGGTCTACTTCCTCGTCTGCAAAAGGAGATTAAGTCAGATGTTTTTCATCTGAGCTGGGCCCCTTCTACCTCAAATATTAATTGATCACATGGCACATGGCGTCACAATTGTCTTTCGGGTGGAGGCTTTAAGGATGATAATTATTCCTTTTGCTTTTAAGCATTATATCTTTTAACACCTTCGTTCAAAATGACCCACTGCTTTTTCTTTTTTAAAAGATTTTATTTATTTATTCATGAGACACAGAGAAAAAGAGAGAGAGAGAGAGAGAGGCAGAGACACAGGCAGAGAGAGAAGCAGGCTCCATGCAGGGAGCCTGATGTGGGACCCTATCCCAGGTCTCCAGGATTAGGCCCTGGGCTGAAGGCAGCGCTAAACCGCTGAGCCACCTGGGCTGCCCTCCCACTGCTTTTTCCATAGTTGCCAAGTTGCTCCTTATTGGTGAGCCCCCATTGCTTATTCTTTCTAGTTTTTTTTGTTGGGCTTTATAATTTGAATGGTGGATGACTGAGTTTTTAAAGCTTTTCTTCCTTTTGCTCACTCTGGCCTGTTTCAGTTCTCTCACTGCCTAGCCTGTTGAACATTCTCATCCCCTCTAAGTGTGGATATGAACTTGAATAGACATTCACCATTGAGTATGTGGCTCTCCCAAAGTCAATCCTTGCATTTCTTGATTGGGAGAAAGAACAATGTCTGGTCTCTGGTTTCCTAACTGTTTTGAATAAAATTAAGGTGGGTTTTTTTTTTTTGTTTTGTTTTGACCATCCTTTATAGACCTTACCTCCTTTCTTTTGGAAGGCAGCATTTTGGATGCCTATGGCTGCCTGAGGCTTAGATTTCTGTTTCTTCTCAACTTTTTGTTTTGGTACTCCTGACCTTCCTGCCATTCAGTTGTATCCATTCGCCTTGGACCCTTAGCTAGGAATCATCACGTTTGCCTTTAGATGAGGAGTTCATAGAGTAAAATTTTAATTTTAATTCTTTTAAAAATTTTTAATTTTTTTTTTAGAGGGTCACCAGGAGGAGGTCAGAGGGAGAGAGAGAAAATCTTTAGCAGGTTCCACACCCAGCATGGAGGCCAGTGCAGGGTTTGATCTCACAACAGTGAAATCATGACCTGAGCTGAAACCAAGAGTCAGATGGTTAACTGACTGAACTACCCAGGTGCCCCTAGAGTAAAATTTTAATTCTTTATTTCAGTAGAAGATGGTAAGGATCTATCATGAACCATGCTCTGAAAAGGGGAGCCATAAATCAGAGAATCCAAAAGGTGGAAACACTGAAAGAGGAATAGGAAAAAATAAGAGAAAGAGGCATAGGAGTGAAAGACACAGAGTGAGAGGCACGTGTAGGTATGGCCATGAAGAGAAAGAAGTTGAGAGATGAGGCAGAGATAGATGGATGGATAGATGGATGAATGGTTGGACAAATAAATAAAGGCAAAAGCAGACGCTAGGACCACAATTGATGGTCAATACTGTAATTACAGGTTAATTTCCAGTTAACATTCGCTTTTTATCCTCCTCACATTGTGAACATGTATCAACTGCAATCCTGTACAGATACACAGACAATACTGCAATACTTCAAATACACTGATGACAGATCCGTAAAACATCTGCCATTCTGTACTACCTGAAAAGTCTTAGCTTTCCTTCTTCAGTAAAATTTGTAGTTGTATTCCACTCTACTTCATGGATTTACCTACATCTTGGCCTTATCCAAGAGAACTTAGTGTTATGACCTGATGGGCAGCCACTGAATTAATTTATGAGTTTCTTACTGGCAAAGTCTAACTTTTTTTATTTAGTTTTTTTAGTCTAACTTTATTTTCCATATGTTTTATCATATGAAATATATATTTGTCTTGGACCCAGTTTCTGTTCTGGAGCTACTAAAACCCTTGAGATTTCCTAGATAAGAGCCATAAAGGTATCTTTTGTTACGTTAATGAGATCAATTTTGGAAAAACCTCAGGTAACCTAAAAATGGAGTCTGGTTACCAGGGGAACCAACCCTGTGATTAAAGGGTTGGAATTTTCAATGACCTCTACCTCCCAATCTCTGGAGATTAACTCAGTTACCAATAGCCAATGATTTAATCAATTTTGGCAATGTAATGAAGGTTTCATAAAAATCCAAAAGAACAGTGTTAGAGCTTCTGGGTCAGTGAATATGTGAAGATGCTGGAAGAGTGGCCTGGAGGGGCATGCGAGATCCACACCCCTTCCATACCTTGCTCAATGCATCTCTTCCATCTGGCTGTTCCTGAGCTATATCCTTTTACCATAAGTCTGGAATCTAGTAAGTAATGTGTTTCTCTGAGTTCTGTGAGCCTCTCTACCAAATTAATCAAACCCAAGGAGGAGGATCAAAGGAACCTCTGAATTATAGCTGGTTGGTCAGAAGTACAACTTAACCACGTGGAGTGAGATAGAGCAGTGTTGTAGGACTGAACATTTATTATGTGGGATGTGATGGTACCTAGGGTCAGAACTGAGTCAACTGTAGGACCCCTAGCTGCTATCCGGAGAAATATGTGGAGGTGTGAGGAACTTCCCCACTGACAATGATGGAATTGGTACCAGAACCTATTTAGCATACATCCATTTTTTTAAATTTCCAATCTCCTTCTTCTCTTTTTGTTTTCAGCTTACAAACATGCTCAAAAGACTAAAACCCCAAAATAACCTCTGTACTTGGTCTTCCTTCTTAGACTATCATCACACCCAGCTTTTCTTCATTGCCAAATATCCTGTAAAAACACTGTATCTACTAATATCATTTCTCACCTCCTATTCACAATACAATATCGTAAAGCTTTCTTTTTGCCCTGGGTACTGTTGATCTTACTTCCATAAAAGTCAACGATGACATTCTCTTAGCCAAGTCAAGTGGCCTATTTTTAATCACACCTTCCCTGGTCTCCTGGTAGAATTGGACACTGGTGACCACCCTGTTCTATGTCTGGAACTTCCTTTTTTGCTGTGAAACAAAAATCAGGTTTTCCTACTGGTGAACGCAAGTCTTTGTAACCATTTATGACCAGTCTTCCTATAGCAGCTCTGTGTTATGTTACCCAAAATGTAGTGAGGCAGAATGCCACTCATTAAAAAATATTTTCACCATTCCATTGCAAATAGTGTGATTCATGGCCTGGCTTCTGCCAACCTCTCTCTCTTCCTGGGCTGACCACAACACAGTAATCTGTAATATGCTACATTCTTCCCTAAAAGTGAACCTTGTAGGAGCCTGTTGGCATACTGGAGATTTGGGACCTTTTTTTTTTTTTTTTTTTTTTTAACTTGGATAGTATTTGTAGTTGCTTGAGGTGGATACCTCAGAGAACTGAAAGTATGTTTTAACACCAGGTCCTAGAACCTTGTAGGACCTTCAGTCGAAACTGTGTACATCAGAAACAATGAATAATAGTTGTTGAACTATTATTTTAAGTAGTCCCCCCCCCCCATGCAAAAGAAAATACCTCCTACTCTGACATCACTTCTGCATTTATAATTTAGAACTTATCTTCTGTCTTGTGCTTTAATGTTTATTAGTCTCCTTGGGGTTATAAACTCTTTGTTAGCAGGAGCTTTGCATGGTCTGTATTCTTGTTGCTACTTTTTTTTTTTTAAGTAAGCTCTACACCCAGCATGGGTCTTGAACTTATGACCTCAAGATCAAGAGTCACATGCTCTATGGATTGAGCCAGCCAAATGCCCCTTTGATCTCACTTTTTGCAGTGCTAAATACATGGCAGAGTTATCCTTAGGATGTTAGGAAATTTTCACATTCATATCATGCTGTTGATTACTTAAAAGGAGTTGGTAAGGAGTCAGTAAACCATTTATCATTATGATCCTCAATAATAATTAAAATAACCACTGCATTTTTATAATAGCATTCCTTAAGTTTTTGTTTGTTTTAGAATTACAATTGGTGTATTTTCCAGGAAATATCTAGCTATCTCAAATCCCCACATACGGTCTTCTATATAAATTAAAAATCTTTGTTAGGAATTTTAATTACCATGTGAAATGTTGGGAGTTACATCCCAGAATTATCCTAAATGGACCATAACTGTGACCTAGATATGTGTCTAGGGGCTGCTTTGACTAGAAAAATATAGATACCAATGTAAGAGCCAATACCCAATGTTGATACTTTCTACATTTTCACCTTTGAGTGGAACTGCTTATAAATCAAAGGAAAGCTCGGCAGGAGTGATGAATGTATACTAAAATTGGATTTTGGTGATGGTTACACCATTCTAAAATTATTAAGAATGATTGAATCGTGTGCTTAAAATGAGTGAACTTGATGGCATGTAAATTATATTTTAAAGCTATTAAAAAAGAGAAAAAAAAAGAAATATGAAGGAAATTTTGAGTTTGTATCTACACCTCCAATATACTGCCTCTTAGTTTTCTCTTCCAGTCGCTGTACCTGCTACCTCAAGAGCTGTTAAATTAATTCAGTACTTGTTCTTTAAAAAGTCATAGTGGTTTTGGTCTTTTTTGTTTTTGTTTTTGTTTTTTTTTATTTTTTTATTTTATTTTATTTTTTTTTTTTGGTTTTGGTCTTTTTTGATACATCTTCATTAGTACCTTGCTGAAATACAGATTCTTCTCTTTAAAAAATATTTTAATATAAAAAATATCCAAAATATACATATCAAGAATGCTCTAATAAACTACCAGTGTGCCCATCTCTCAGCTGTAATTAATGATCAGTTCTTGGCTACTCTTGTATCCACATACCTGTCTCTCCCTCTTGCCCTTGATTATTTTGAATCAAATTCCAGACATAGAAACTCATTTGTAAATATTTCAATATGTATCTAAAAGTTAGAGAATCTTAAAAAAATAACCAGACTAATATTATGCCTATATAAAACAATATTACCTTAATATCATCATACATCCAGGTAGTACTTACATTTTTAAAGAGCTTTGTGTGTTTTCATGTGTATGACATTTCTGAACCAGGATCCAATTAAAATATATACATTGGTATGCATCATTGTCTCTTAAATCTCTTTTTAAAAACTATAGATTCTCCATTCTTTTTTCCTCTTGCTTTGTTGTTGTTATTGTTGAAGAAATCATATTTTTTTTGTCCTAGACTAATTGTATCCTAATTTTTGTCTTCACTAAATTGTATCCTTGTGATATTGTTTCAAGTGTTGTGTTCCTCCAACCCTTTTTGGTTAGATCTGGAAGCTTGAATGGCATTGACATTGTTTGGCAAAATCTCTTCATACGTGGTATTGGGAGTTTCCATCAGGAAATATATAGTGTTTGGTTATCTTTTTTGTGATGTTACAAGCCATCATGTTATAATCATGATCATTGCTTAGATCCATTAGTTCATTATGGGTTATGAAATGGTAATACTTCTTTTTTTCTTCTTAATTTATTCATTAGTATAATTTACTCAAAATAATGACCCCTCATCAACAATTTGGTTACTCTGAGGTAGAATTTATATACAAAAAGCAGTATTATTTCCTGTTTCCAATAATAATGAATTAGTTTCCAATAATGCGCAATTTGTTTTTGTGAATTTTTAAAGAATCATTTTAAATTTAAGATTTAAATATACTTGATGTGTTTCAATCCATTGAGGTTATAATCCTAACTGGTGCTCAAATTATCTCATTGTTAGCCGTTAGAAACTTCTCTAAGTTGAAAAAAAAAAAAAAAGAAACTTATCTAAGTTGAGCCCTGAATCCTTGGTAGTTTGCTTGCTTTCTGATATGACAAGATGTTTTAGGCTCATCGCGGATGTTTCATTTACTAGAACTTTTCTTCAAAAGATTTACTGTTTACTTTTCATTGGAAATGCTATTTTGATGATACTACTGGGGTGTTGTTCTGGGGTTGGTTATTGTTTTTAGGCCCTTCCAGTAAACAAAACTTAGAAGAGAGGCAGAGAGAGAGAGAGAGAGAGAGAGAGAGAGAGAGAGAGAATGCATCCTTTATGCCTTTGCATGTCCAGGATAAAATATATCATGAGTTTTCATTATCCTTCTATTTCAAATTTAGGCTTGCAAGATTTTTACTTACTGTTAGTGCTGAGCTTTATTCAACTTTAGTAGTAAATACTGAACAACCTGTTCTCTGAAGTGGGGATGGGTATGTAGCCTGATTTGTAGTTTTTGCCAGTTTTTGTGGTGTAAATAACCCCATCATTGCTGATTTAAGTTTAAAAGTTTAAATCAGTAAGGACATAGGATCAAATTACTATATTTTAGATAATTTAGGAGAGTTGTTTTCTGTAATTGTGCCACCAAGTACATGTACAATTACGTTAACTTGCTTAATTTTACTTTCAGTTATCAGGGATTGCTGTTTATTTAATTTTAAGAATTAGGTAAATAATTTACATGGTTGCAAAGTGTGTATAAAATCCACAAAACAGGATTATTCAAAGAAGTCTAGTTTCTCTCTACTCTATTTCATTTTCCCCTGTCTACATAGCTATTTTATAAGTTATGGTTTATCTTTTCATTGTTTTATAATATTTACAAATGTCTCTTTTTTGTATATATCTATATTTGTATATCTTCTTCCCTTTCTTAGATAAATAGAAACTTACACAGTTTCTATATCTATGGTGTTTTAAAATAATTTAGCAGTATTTCTAGGAAATCAATCAACAGTAGTATATAAGCATTTCTTTATTCCTTTTTTACAGCTGTGTAATACTTTCTTGTGTATAATTTGTTTATTCATCATCAATTAGTGGTCATTTGGGTTGTGTTACATATTTTGCTGTAGAAAAGTAGTAGTAAAAAAAAAGAAAATTAATAGTATAAGGCAGTGGTTTTCAACTCTTTTAAAATATTTTATTTATTTATTCATGAGAGAGAGAGAGAGAGAGAGAGAGAGAAAGAGAGAGAGGCAGAGACACAGGCAGAGGGAAAAGCAGACTCCATGCAGGGAGCCTGATGTGGGACTTGATCCTGGGTCTCCAGGAGCAGGCTCTGGGCTGAAGGCAGCACTAAACCACTGAGCCACCCAGGCTGCCCGGTTGTCAACTCTTAATATCAAAAGACATTGCTGAGCCCTGCTTCTTCAATTTTTGATTCAGTGGATTTTTATCATATTGGATTGATTTGTTTATCCACGTGTCAATAGTTTGTGTATGTGTATATGTGTGTGTGTGTTTAAACTATTTGTTATGAAAAACTTTAATAGCATGTAAAACTAGATGTGATAGCTCATTGAACCCCCATACATCTGTTACTCATTTTTAATGATCATCAACTCAGAGGCAATTTTATTTTGTCTATACCTTCACCCATTTTCTCTTTCTCTACTAGATTGTTTAATTTTTTAAAGATTTTATTTATTCATTTGAGAGAGAGCACATGAGTGGTAGGGAGGGGCAGAGGGAAAGGAAGAAGCAGACTCCCCACTGAGCAGGAAATCTGACAGTAAAGAGGAAGGACCTTGATCCCAGAACCTTAGGATCACAACCGGAGCCAAAGGCAAATTTGCTTAACCAACTGATCTACCCAGGTGCCCCTCTACTAAATTGTTTTGAGGTGGATCTCAGGCTTAAGTTTTGTGACTTTGATCAAATCACTTAATATTACTAAATGTCCATTGCCTCCTCTGTAATGTGGGAATAATCATACCTATTTTCAGTGGCATGCTGATATATGATGTAACCAGCTCTCTGGGAATATAAGCCCTGATTTGTAGCATTGGCCAATTTGTATGATGTAAATGCTCACACTGTGGCTGATTTCAAGCTATCAATGTGATATCACTGAGTTGGGAAGAGGTAGGAAGAGAAGTGTATAGCCATTGTTCTGTAGCTAGTGTAAGCTAGCTCCACTATACCATTGCTATTTCATAGGGTAGTAGGATTTATTGGGGGGAAAAGTGCAGGTCAAATAGTAAGCATCAGTAAATGATAGGTTTCCCAGTTATTATTATTTCTAGTCTAATGAGACCCCCTTCTCACTTGAGAGAGTCCTTCAACAAGTTCTTCCTCATTATATCTTTTCCTGCATCTAAACATTCAGTTCTCAGTACTATCAAAGGACCCATAAAGCAGTGTGATCCCATTCACTGACTTACTCCATATAATAATTGGCTTGCTGCTCATTATAATTAAAATAAAAACTTAAATACCTTGATCCCTTAGGGAATATAGTAAAGAAGTGTTAATGTATTTGCCTCATAGATTTCATAATTTGATGAATATTAAGTGTTTTGAGGGTTGAGTATAAAGTTATTTGAGATTTCTTTTTTTTTTTTTTTTTTTGGTCTTGTCATCATTAATTACTTTCTGCTATTGATAGAAACAGCTCGGGAATATTAAAAATTTCCATTTATAGTTATGATGTAATGAACAACATATGCCCAATTCCATTTATTGTGGCTTGGCTTGCATGTTTAAAGCTAATAAAACAAGTAATTTACTAATGCCTTTATAGATGTGGCTTAATGGTTTACTTACATTACTTTGACATTTTGTTCATGAGGATTTGAGGAATGTTAATTGCTGTCATTGTGCACATTAAAAAAAAAACAGCATTGAAGTGGTCTCAGTGTCTTCCCTGGGATATCTCTCTTCCATGTGTAATCTTTTCCCAGTGAACTGAAGGCAGGTCACCAAACATACACTGTTTTCCCACTAAAGATAATCTGATAATTTCTGTAATCTTCCCTTTTTCTGTCTACCCATTCAGTTAACCATTTTTGTTGTTGTTTGTTTTTTACACTTCCAGTTTTATTTTATTTATTTTTAAGATTTTATTTATTTATTCATGAGAGACAGAGAGAGAGAGAGAGAGAGAGAGAGAGAGAGAGGCAGAGGGAGAAGCAGGGTCTATGCAGGGAGCCCGATGTGGGACTCGATCCCGGGTCTTCAGGATCAGGCCCTGGGCTGAAGGCAGTGCCAAACCACTAAGCCACCCAGGCTGCCCCACTTCCAGTTTTAAAGCTAAAAGATCAAATATTGTTACTGGCCCACAGTCATGAAGACTTGAAATACAGAATTGAAGTTTGGTCTTCTATTTGAGTCGTGTAGGCAAGCCTAGACTTGATTTTCATTATATGTAATGAAGGGTACCAAGGTTCTTTCTGTAGGGCTAGTATTCATTTCTAAGGGAAGTTGGACATAATAGGATCAGTTAATTAGTAAATAAAATTTGTATCACATCATCAACATTTGCTATAATAAAGAAGAAAAGCTTTTGGAGCATCATTGCTTCATTGTTGGAGTGTCTTTGCATTTTATTAGTTAAAGCAATGGGTAGTCAAGATGATGCAATAAGAATGTGTAGGAAGGCATATGCTAAAACCAGTGCTGGCACAGGGCGGAAAGGAAAGGCTCTTGTGGATAAGTTAAGTATAATAAAATACTGTATTTTCTCATGATGCTTAGTATTATACTTAAAAATAAGCCCCTCTATTGCCTCCCCTATAAAAGATCTTATTTCTGAATATCTGTACTCCCAGCTATTATAAGCCATCAAAGTATTTGATTTGATTACTCATATTGTATATTATATTTATTAGGAATGCAATTATGTTAAAGGTGAACAGCTATTGAATGATAGTCGCTAACATTTATTGAATACCATGTGCCAGGTACTGTTCTAAGAATGTTGCTTATATAACCTCATTTAATCCTTCCAGCAATTCTAAATATCACATATTATTTAATTCCACTTATAGATGAGGAAGTGGAGGCTGAGAGAGTTTAAGTCGGCCAAGGTTACGCAGCTATTTAATGGCAGAGGCAGGATTTGAACTTAGTTGGTCTCGTGCCAGTCCTGTTGTACTTAACTATGACGCTATACTGCATCCTACAGAGAGTATTTAAGTGTAAAGTAGACATGATATAGGTATTTTAAATGCCATAGTTAACTCCTGGCCACATGGAGGGGGATTTAGAGATTTCCAAAGAGGCTGCTAAGCATTGTGGTTGTGTAAAACATTTACTATATTGTAAGTGAGGTAGAAATATCAGTGAAGTCCTAACTAGACATAAATGTGGAAATTTAATCAGAAACCTCTGCAAAGCCTTGAAGATGTGGCTTTTCCTCCCAGCCTCCTTCCCTGGTGACTTGTTTTCCTGGAGTAGAACAACTGATTAGCATATTTTATTTCTGTTGTTAATGCCAAGCTTGTTTCCACGACTGGATTTGCCTGATTGGTGGCGTTTAGTACAGTGCTCTGAGGTTCTCTACGGAGCTCTTAAACGTCAGCTGTAAATCATCTGCTCAGCCTCCCTGACTCTGAACTCCGTACCTCCCACCTGGTGCACTGGGCACAGGCATCCACATACTTGCCATATGTGGGCAGAATCACACTCAGCCTCTGGAGGCCAAGCTGCAAATTAGAAGGTGAAATCATAGCACTCTGGGCAGGCCCTTACGTGTGCAAATCCTGTTCCTTGTAATTGGAATTGTGTTTGGAAATCCCTATACACCCAGGTGAGACTGTATTACACCCTTCTACATTGAATGGAAAGGAAAAGACAATCTGCTTAAAAGAGGCCAAATTAACTTCCTCTAAAAACTGGACAATATGGGTGGGCTTTGTGCAGTCACTCTTTTATGAAATGCAATCACAGTCATTCATCATGGGGTACTCCTTATTTCCCCCCCAAAATTTTTTTTGTAAAATCTACTCAATGATAGTGGCATTTCCCAGCTGCACAGTCTTTAGAAAGAGATCTTGATGTCACTTTTTGTGACATCTTTATAAGGAGCTGTATTATTATAATGTAAGCCTACCCTTTGCCTGGCTCTTATCAATAACATATGTTGGGGCGTGGTAGTGTAGTTAATTGAGTTGGCAAATAAACTAGGATAGTTTTTACTGATAACTTTGCTAGGTACAATGGCTTTATCCTGTTGAAGGTCTTTGATGATAAATTTAATGATCATTTTACTTAACTATTTGTTCTTTTTGAGTTTATGTTAACTAGTGATTTTCATTATTAAAATATATATATATATTGCTGACAATGGATTACCTCTCTTTAAAGGTACATATTACTCTCAGAAGTCTTGTGGACCCCTTCATGCAGTTTCTAAATTCAAAGCTAGAATTTTTTCTAGGACTTTTGTCAACTTATTTGTTTTTTTTTCTGTAAATTCTCTGTCTTGTAAATTCTCCCCCTCCTGCTGCCCATTCTTCTAATGAGCCCTCCACCATGATTTTATGTGGTATTATTTACTATATACTTTGTATGTTAGGCAAGTTTGAATTATAAATCAATATTTAGAAAATGAGTTCCTCTTTTTTGATAGCATCTTAATAAATCATAACCTTTCTACCTAACACTGAGTCACAGAACACCAGCCATATTTTCATCATCACAGATGTATTTTTCTGAGTGAGAATGCCTCAGCTCCTCATGATTCTCTTCATTTCCCTGAGGCACATTATTGGTTTCATTGAGTCTAATGTAACTTAAAAGATATGTTGAAGTCCTAAACCTTCAGTACCACAGAAGATGACTTTATATGAAAATAGGGTTACTGTGCATACAATGAATTAAGTGAAGATAAAGTTGTACTGGATTAGGATCCACCATGCTGGATTAGGGTGGCTCCTAATCTATTATGACTGGTGTTCTTATAAGACAACCATGGGAGGGCACAGAGACACAAGGAGAATGCCATGTGAGGAAGGAAGATTGGAATGATGTTATTATTCCTATGCCTGAGAAAAAACATGAGAGAGATTCTCCTTCACAGTCTTCAGAAAGTACTAGCATGCTGACACCTTGATTTTGGACTTCTAACCTCCAGAAGTGTGAGATAATAAATTCCTGTTGTTTTCAGCCATCTAGTTTGTGATAATTTTTTTCTCCTTTTTTTAATTGAAGTTTGATTTGCCAGCATGTAGTATAACATCCCATCAAGTACACCCTCAGTGCCCATCACCCAGTTACCCCATCCTCCCTCCCCCCTCCCCTTCCACTACCCTTGGCTCATTTCCCAGAGTTAGGAGTCTCTCATGTGTTGTCACCCTCTCTGATTTTTCCCACTCATCTTCTCTCCTTTCCCCTATAATCCCTTTACTTTTTTTTATATTCCCCATATAAGTGAAACCATATGATGATTGTCCTTCTCCGATTGACTTACTTCACTCAGCATAATACCCTCCAGTTCCATCCATGTTGAACCAAATGGTGGGTATTCATCTTTTCTAATGGCTGAGTAATATTCCATTGTATCAGTTTGTGATATTTTGTTATAGCAGCCCTAGCACCATAATACAAGGCATAAGACAAGAGATTGAAATAAAAAACTTTTCTCCTAACACTGGAATTTCAACCCTTTTCATCCCTTGCCCAGTCTCTTGTGTTAATTTTCTAGGTACTGTCCTTGATGTTCTTTGATTTGATTGTACATTTTACACACCACTACCATATTATTATTTCTTTCTATGTATACACAGTTCCGAGGGTCACTCCCCATTGTGCCTGCAGCAGTACCAATTCTTGACTGAGGCATCAAAAATTTTTCTATTTTGGCTTCTCTCAATTGCCTTTCCTGCACTTTCCTCCCTGGGCCTGCTGTACATACCACTATATCCCAGCTGCTCTCACCTCTCCTTAGTTGTCTCAGTATGACCAGCACTCTTCCACTTTGAGCATGCTGTTCCTTTTGCAACAAAACAAAACAAAAAAACAAAACAAAACAAAAAAAGGAAATTTTATTTCCTTTCCAAAACCAGTCTCAAATATTGTTGTAGTAGTTTATTGATTCTCTGTCCTAAGTAGATGCATTTGCTATCTCTTTGAGCTCACAAAATAATGTAGGCTTCTTTTATGATAGAGTAATTTGCTTTGGATTATCAATATCTTTGCAGTCTTCCATTGTATTAGGCCCTCATAGCATCTTTAACACTTATTGGCATAAATCTGGCATCCTCATGCTAGAACATAATTCCATAGCACACCCAGAAACACACTGCTGATTGTGGGCTTCTGCTGTGTTCTTACTGTCATGTTCCCCTTCATTCCCTTGAAGAATACAACAAAGGACTCAAATCAAAGCCTTTTCTGTTCTTATTCTCATCACTATTGTTATCTCCTGACTGACCACAGGAGGATAAGAAAAAAAAAAAAGTTGACAGTTCTCTTGTCTCAGAAAGTCACAAGGGAGATGATTTTTTTTCACACCAAATCTCTTAATCTCTTAGTTCCCTCCCTGACCTGGTGAAGTCTCTAAACCAAATGTAGAATTCCTCTTTAGTAAAATTTTTGAACATATATTTATAATTAAATACTTGTCTATTTATTTACTTTTAATTTATAAGTTCAGTACATATACTCCTGTGCTTACATACTTTGTATATATATTTTTGAAATATTGTATTTGTTTATTTGAGAAAGAGTGAGTGAGAGAGAGCACAAGCCGGGTGAGGGGCAGGGGCAAAGGGAGGAGCAGACTCCCTCCTGAGCAGGAAGCCCAAGCAGGACACAATACCAGGACCCCCGGGATCATGACCTGAGTGCAAGGTAGATACTTAACTCACTGAGCCACCCAGACACCCACATACTTTTTATATCATAAGAAATATAAATTTAAAAAAAAAAAAGAAATATAAATTTGACAGTACAATATAAAAATTCTAATATTTTTCTTCCCAACTATAGAAATGTGTAAATGAATTCTTTTAAAAAATGTTTGGGTTGTCTTTTCAATTAGAGGCTGTAGGTAAAATAATTTCAAATCTAAATAAATTTGTTTCAGGGTGATTCGGTTGAGCATCTGACTCTTGATTTCAGCTTAGGTCATGATCTCAGGGTCTTGAGATGGAGCCCTTCATGGGGCTCTGAGCATGACATTCTGCTGGGAGGGAGTGCTTAAAGATTCACTCTCCTTCTTCCTCAGCCCCTTCCCCCTTCATGTGCTCACACTCTCTAAATAAATAAACAAACAAATAAATAGAAGTAGTATACATCATATTTTCCTGTGTTTTGTCTTTTAATATGTATTGGTATTTCTTGTATCTGATTTAGAATCACTTGAGCTGAAAAACAAAATATTTTTCATTGTCAGAATTCATTCATTGTCAGTGTTTTCTTATGGTACATAAGCTGCTACCATGATCTAAATAGATAAAGTGCTTGCAATAATTATAATATTATACATGTTTAATCTGTATTTTTTGTTATATGTGGTTTAATATTTTTAAATTCATTAATTTTATAAGAAAACAAAGACTAGAATTACTGAATGCAGTGCCTTTACCAGAAAAAAAGTCATTTATTTTGTGAGTCACTGGGGACATGGATAGAAATTTAGAAGTCCTAAAAAGAAGTTTTAATGGTGTACTAATAGTCAACATTTATATAATACATTTATTATGTGTTTTACATATGTTAAATGTGTAACCCAGTTGGTTGGGTACTGTTGTCTTCCATATTTCACATATGAGGAAATTGCATTCATCACAGTTTTCCTTTAACTGCTGTAAATTAAACAGTTTGTTGTTCTTCTTGAAAGTAGAAAATATCATGAAGAGAAAGGCAGAAGTCCATCCATCTATTTAGCAATTTTTGAGTGATGCTGTGAAAATCAATAGGATCAAATCACTTCTCTTAAGAAATGTATAATGCAGTAAAGGAAATAGAAATCAATGAACTGTCTTAAGGGTTATATTAAAAGGATGTATTAACCAGAGAAATTCAGTTTTGTTGTGGTGGTAAGAAATTAACCCCAAATCATAGCTTAATTGAACAGTTCTATTTAAGTCAGAAAGACTCTTTAGGATAATTATCCCCCATGCAGGGACTCAGCAATCTAAGATATTTCCATATTGTGACTATGACTATGCTATATCAGTGTGTGGCTTCTTTTGCCATTATGGCAAGGGAATGAAGGAACGTAGAGGACTCACTCTATTCTCTACTTCAACCAGAGAATAGAATACCTCATTTCTGCATATATTCATTGGTCAAAATTATTTGCACGGCCTTTTTGAACTGCAGAGGCTAGAGAGTGTGGGGGAGCATATGACTATTTGGTAAACAATAAATACCTTGACCGAAAGGTATGTAGAGTTAATTGGAGACGAAGAGAGATGGACAAGAGTTTTTATTTTACAGGAAGTTGATTGGCAAATGGCAGAAAAAGTCATGAAGTCATTATAGAGGCTGGTGAAAGTAATTGACGAACACAAAACAAGGTTGTGGGAAGGAGCTGAAGGAAGTCTCTTCAGCACCACGGAGAGCTCCTGTCATTTAAATTACTGTGCTACCCCATGATGTCAATAGTAACGCCTTTATTCAGCAACACTTCATTCCATAAACATCTATTATCTGTCTGTCATAGACTTTGTGAATAAAAAATTCCTAACACATAATTAACAGTTTCATGAGGAAGACAGATAATTCTCTGTAATGCAATGAGTAGGTTCAATAACAGAACTATTCTCTGGGTATTATGAGAGCCTGGTGATGTTCCTAATGTTAACCTGGATAGAAGAGGAAGTTGTATAGGAAAACCTCATGAAGAAGATGATTTTTGATCTCATATAGGTGTTAATTGATGAGTAAGGGTTTAGCCAAATTTGAGGATGAAAGGGTACTTAGGCCAGGGGTCAGTGAACCTTTTCTGTAAGTGGCTAGATAGTAAACATTTTAGGCATTTTAGGTCATAATGGTAGGTCTCAATTGCAAATGATGTATCATAAAGGGCTAGTACCCAAGATCTGTAAATAACTTATTAAACTCAACAGCAAAGAAACAAACAATCCAATCATGAAATGGGCAAAAGACATGAACAGAAATCTCACAGAGGAAGGCATATTTTTCTTTTTGTTTTACAATTTTTCAAAATGTAAAACCTCCTCTTAGCTCAGTGGTAATACAAACACAACACATGGCCCAGATTTGACCCCTGGGCCATAGTTTGCTAACCTCTGGTCTAGCAGAGGGAACAAGAGCAAAACTAGAGGTATGTGCATATAGCCATGTGCAATTTGATCTTGATGGAGTGTGAAGTTTGAATCCAAGGCATGATTAATGAGCCCAGAGAAATAGACAGGGGAACAGAATGTCATGTTGGGGAAGTTAGGCCTACTTCTATAAGTATGGATTGCCATTGAAGGATTTAAATCAGTGGAATGATAAAATCAGATTTGCGTTTCAGCAAACTGAACTCAAAAAGCCAGTTAGAGAGATGTTGGTATTGGTCAAAAAAAGAGGCAATGAAAGCCTGAAATAAAGCCATGGTAGAAAGGATAGGCAAGAGGAGGCCGAGTTGAAAAAATATTTGGGGTAATATCAGGACTTCCTGATTGATTGACTGGGGCTGGGGGGAGAGGTCAGTAACATATCCATGACTGGATGAAGAGTGTTCCTTAACTGAGATAATAAATACTATACTAGCCCACTGATGTTGCTACTTTAGCAAGAGCTCTAGTTGGCAAAAGGATCTCTGCCATTTATTGCAGCTATTTACCATCTGGAGTCAGCAGGCAGAGGTGTATTGTCTATTCTTGTATAACTCCTCAGGAAATCTGTTAGACTTCCAGGAAAGGTATGGGGAGCCTTTGCTCCTTTCTATCAAATAGATCACATGCTATAAGAAGTATCTTTCCTGTGCCAGAACGCTCAAGGTAAGGGATAAGGAACTCAATGTGTAGGTTCATGGACATAAAATTCATGGTTGTTTAAAGCTGTCAGTTATTTTAGCCATTTTTGGATTGAAAAAATCAGAACTTCATAGAGCTTGAACTTGCTTTCTGTTGTAGACATATGTCATCTGTGATTTTCCAACATTTTTATAAAGTTTCCCACATTGTGAGTACCACCATTCCAAACTAGAATTCCCATATTTCCTTTCTAGGGGTGAGGGCTTCTAAGTTAGTTTCTTTCTACTACCTAGACCTCATGAGACTTGGATACAGAAGAGTGCAGTTTGAGCTGAGGAATAAGCATTGGGGAAATCCATTCAATCAAGTGCAGTCATGGAAAGTTCTTATTTTTTTTTGGAATATCTGTGGTGGGCGCTCTGTTATTTTGGTCCAAATATGGTTGATATCAAGTAGTGGGTGGTGGCATTGATTTTGTTGGACCGTTCCTGTGGGTGGACTTCACTCCTTGCTGTGCAACACCAGCTTTATTTCTGTGTATCTCCCAGAGAAGCTGCCTCATATCACTCAAAATTCCTTTAGATTTTATTCTGTGGTTTGTAACTGAGAGTATCAGTAGTATACCCAGGGCTTCAGTGATACTGTATTTTATATAAAATTTCAGGGGATAGGAAAATTAGGGGAAAATGCCTAAAAAGACTTGTGAGACGAATGATAATAAAAACAAAACAAAACAAAACAAAAAGTTTGAGAAACACTGTCATAGACTAAATTGGCAACAGGGTCAATTCACAGATAGTACAGTGACAGTATGGGCTATGATGGTCAAGACAGGAGAGAAGGAAGGAAGATTCTCTATTCCTTTAAGATGTTGAGCGCTTAAAGACAGAAGACTGGGATTGTTCATTGAAACATTGATAAAATATTGATACGGCATTCTGACCTGGAGCTATATCTACATGTCAGCAGTCTCTGGTTATTTACAAATTTGGCTTACTCTAGAGATAATTCTTTTAGATCAGCCATTGTGGAGGTACAGTTAAGATAATCAGATCCTGTTTTTTCATACAGAAACTTTCAGGGATTAGCCAGGGGTTACCATGCCCCTTGTCTATAGCTTTGTTCTGAGCTTCATGCTCAGTCTGGGGGATCTGCAGCTCACTTACCTCTTTAAAGGGGAACTTTATCTGAATGTGGTAGAAATAGAGGGCTAGAGTATATTCTTAAATCTGCAAATAAAATGTCAACATTTAATGGGCACTCTTGTAGTCAGTTTACACACATTTGAGCATTTAATTCTCACAAAATGAATTATTACCTAATCATTTCCATAGTTCTATTAAGTAGGTCTTATTATTATCTACATAATAAATAATAATGATCATAAGACTTAGAGAATTTAAGTAACCTGGCTCAAGATCACACCACCAAAAAGTGACAGGGCTGGATCTCAAGTAACTAGTGGTCCGTCTAGGGACTAGTGACTTGGACCCCTTATTTAATGTCTTCAATCTTCAGTTTCTTCATCTATAAAATGGGGTTAATAATACTTCTTAGGATTTTAATGAATAAATGGGTTGATATTGGTAAATACTCAGAACTGATACGTATCATTAAATACTCAGAAAATGTTAGGTGTTATTTTTTTTCCAGGGTCATCTCCTCCACCTTGTCCTCTCCCTCTTAAAAACGAGGATAAGGAGAGTTCTGAACCAGTATTCTAGAGTGTAATTCTTTTTTTTTTTTTTTTTTTTTTTTTTAGAGTGTAATTCTTTAATTACATTAAACTCCCTAAATAGATCAGCTGAGCAATTCTTTGCCAAGAAGGAAAGAAGAGGAGAGGTAGGTTTGCATATGCTAGGGGTGGCTTATAGGTTATAGAGTTATTCCAGCAAGGCAACAGTATGTAGTTTTGTTTTTTTCTTAATTTTTTCTTGTTTATTTGCTCATTTATTTATTGTGGTAAGGACACTCAGCATTAAGATCTACTCTTGGGGATCCCTGGGTGGATTAGCGGTTTAGCACCTGCCTTTGGCCCATGGCGCAATCCTGGAGTCCCGGGATCGAGTCCCGCATCAGGCTCCCGGCACGGAGCCTGCTTCTCCCTCCTCCTGTGTCTCTGCCTCTCTCTCTCTCTCTCTCTCTCTCTCTTTCTCTCTCTCTGTCTATAATGAATAAATAAATAAATCTTAAAAAAAAGATCTACTCTCAACAAATTTGTAAGTGCACAATATTGCTAACTAGAACACTGTTGTACCGCAGACCTCTAGAACTTACTCGTCTTGCATAACTGAAACTGTATATCTGTCAAACAGCAGCTCCTCCAACTCAATAGTATAAAAACAAATACCTGATTAAAAAGTGGTCAAAGAACTTAAATGGACATTTCTTCAAAGACAAATAAATACCTGGTCGGTAGATGAAAAGATGGTCAACATCACTAATCATCAGAGAAATATCTCACATTTGTTGGGCTATTATAAAATAAAAGGTAAGTTGTTGGCAAGGATTTGGAGAAATGGCAATTCTTATGCACTATTGGTAGGAATGCAAAAACGCACAGGCACTGTGGAAAATGAGGATTCCTTAAAAAATTTAAAATAGAAATAACATATGGTCCAGTAATTCCACTTAAGAGTAGATACCCAGAAGAATTAAAATCAGAATCTTGAAGAGATATCTGCACTTTCATGTTCACTGCAGCACTGTTCACAATAGCCAAGGTACAGAAACCACCTGAATGTCTGTCAATGGATGAATGGATAAAGAGAATATGGTATATACTTACGATGGAATATTAGCCTTATAAAAGGAGGAAATCTGGGGTGCCTGGGTGGCTCAGTTGGTTAGTGTCTGCCTTAGGCTCAGGTCAGGATCTTAAGTTCCTGGGATGGAGTCCCACATCAGGCTCCCTGCTCAGTAGGGAGTTTGCTTCTCTTTCTCCTTCTGCTGCTCCTTTTGCTTATTCATCCTCTCTCTCTCTCTCTCTCTCTCTCTCTCTCAAATAATGAATAAGAAGAAATCTTTAAAAAGAAAGAAATCTTGCCATATGTGACAACATGAATGAACCTAGACCACATTATGCCAAGTGAAATAAACCAGTTACAGAAGGACAAATCCCACATAATTCTATTTATATGTGTTATCGAAAATAGTCAAACTCTTAGAAGCAGGGAATAGAACTGTGGTTGCCAGGGGCTGGAGCAGAGGGGAAATGGCAAGTTGCTATTCAATGGGTATAAAGTTTCAGCTATGCAGGATGTTTTGTTTTGTAAAGAAAGCCTTGCCGAGGCTCTTTTCACCCTTCTATATTGGCTTGGGTTTCCAAAGCCTCTTCCTCTTTATAGTTTCCTTGACTGCAGATGTGTAAAATCTGACTTCTTGTCTGGAAATTGTACTGTGAATCCAACATACATAGGGCAAGTCAAGGGAGCAAGCACCAGCACTAGCAAGCAAGGTAGTGAGGCATTATATAGTTCTGGACAGGTAGCCAGTGTGGTGCAGTTAGTTTGGAAAGACTGGTGGCAGACAGTATGATGTAGTGATTACCTGCCACCAAACAGCTGTTAATGGGGGAGGGGAGGTGGTATGTAGCATTAGGAGGAAAGGCAGCAGAGGTATACTTTGAACCAGAGGATCAGAGAGCTTCAGTTAGTACAAACTTTCACTTTGGAAAAGTTGCTGCTCTTTAGAAAAGTTGCTGCTCTGTCAAACTCAGTGGCCACAGTGAAACTGAATGGCTTTGCCTTAAGGGGCACACTTTTGGCTTAAAGATATCTCACTCACATCCATATTTCTTTTTTTTTTTTAAAGATTTTATTTATTTATTTATTAATGAGACACACACACACACACAGAGGTAGACACACACACACACACACACACACACACACACAGAGAGAGAGAGAGAGAGAGAGAGAGAGAGAGAGGCAGAAACACAGGCAGAGGGAGAAGCAGGCTCCTCGCAGGGAGCCCGATGTGGGACTCCATCTGGGGACTCCAGGACCATGCCCTGGGCCAAAGGCAGGCACTAAACTGCTGAGCCATCCAGGGATCCCCCCACATCCATATTTCATTCAGATACCTGCCTACCAAGAGGACAAAGAATATCTAATAATTACCTGATGAGAAATGAAGGTGTTTGGATGGGGGGTAGTGAAGGAGCACCTAAGCTTTTGCCCAGAGAAGAGGCCTTCCTCCTGCTTACTCTCAGACGGTTTTCCCTCCATCATTGGGTTTGAACAGGAATTCCTTTGGATCAGGACAGGGGTCTCTCCTAGAATTGAGGTACTTCCACATAAGGATACAGGTAGGGAAGAAGCCAGTGCATAGTGTAAGATAGAGGTGTTCAAGTGTCATTCACTAGCTCTGTTATCCTTGCAAGTCACTTAAAATCACTGGTTCTTGATAATTCTTGATCTCCAGAATGGAAATGGTAATGTTTAACACACATAGTGCTATGTGCTGTATACTCATTGATCTTTGCAACCACCCCATTGCTATCATCTCCACTTTCCTTGAGAGAAAACTGAGGAACAGAGTTTTTGAGTAATAAACCTGCCCAAGATTCCATAGCTTCTTGGTAGTGGAGCAAGGATCTGAACCCAGGCAGACTGCCTCTGGGGTCTCTGCCCTCAATCTTTCCTCACTACTGCCCCCTCAATAGTAAGGCAATGATAGGGTGAAACCACCAGGCATGGAGAAGGCATTTGGTAAATGGCAGTGCTGAGAGAGGGCCAGAGAGGGTAACTGCAGCAAGTGAGGAAAGAATCAGATGGGCTTAAAAGATCTTTTTGTGTAACTGACAAGAGGTGTGGAAATAGCATGGAATCCTCATACATTTTCTAACTTATGCCCATAGACATACAATTTCAGCATGATTTTAAAAGGTTTTAGTGCTTTTTTGCTTCTTGACTTAACACCTGAAACCAAATGCCTTTAAATCAATCTTCTAAAAATTACACATACCCAGTGTATACATGTGAGCATGTGTGCACGAGCTATTTATTATCTAGTAGCACTACTTGAGAGCTGTTCTTTTCATATCCATTTTGATCAGCCTGGTGCTTCACAGATAAGCTGCAATAAGGGTGTTTTCAGAAAGTTCTGTGATTACTTTTCGGAGTATAAAAACATGTTTAGCCTCGTTGAAATGTTTGAGTACATTGACCTAGCAAAGAAGGCAAATAATAGACAAGTCAAATACTGTAAGTAAACAGTTATTCATATTTAAATCAAGTGAAAAGATTTTACAAATGACTAAGAGGGACTCTGTAATTCATTTTCCCTTATTCACTTACAATAGAACACTAACTTTCCAAACTAGATTTGCAGAAGGGTCTATTTTTTATTAATCGGTGGAAGCCTTTAGATGTCCCTTTTAAGGAAAGATAAAATGATAATAAAAGGAAATAGAACTCATGTTAAACATTTGTCTTCTCTCCTGCTTTTTATGTAGACATAAGTTATCTAATTACTAAAACTTCCCAACAGTACATTCTACTGTACTTTCTGAAAGTGTTTAAAATGATAAAATAATATTTCTTTTAAGTTTTTATCATTTTTATATATGAAGGTTACATTTTTCCACAAACAAAAATCTGTAACATTAATGTACTTGCCCTTTCTTTGGCAATATCTCATCCGCAGATATCTTAGCGCTTGAAATTCATGAAAAATAAACCAGGACATGTTTTAACCACTTTAGCACTAACCATGGCAAATTACAAACTAAACAGATTTAAGTAAACCACATCTTTAGTCTACAAAATATTGAATAAAACCAACATAAATGTGTAATTTCTCCACCATATTGGTTATTTTGGGTAATAAAGTATTCAGTGTGTTTCTTGGAAGTGAATGGCCTACATTTTTATGAGAATATGTACATTTTGTTTTAGAGATGGAGGAAATTATAGAAGTTTTAGTTACAGTTCTGAAGATCCAAGGTGTGCACATTAAAAGCATAGAATAGTATTCCTGTGGGAAAATAGAGTTCAGACAAGGTTTAGTCACAAACTTAAAATAACTGAAGACTTGTCAAGGAAAATGACATCCCAGAAGGCAAAGAAATGTGTATCACTGTCTTAAAAGGAATCATGGAAGCAACTTTAGAACAATTACAGACACCATGAGCCTAATCTTGCAGAAGTATAATGTGGATAAGGGGAACTCTGGTACAGATTTCTATCATTTAACTGCAGTGATCATTAAGAAGGCAGGTATTTTTAAACTAGATATCCAGTGGTTTGAATGACTTACTGAATTTAAAACACCCATACTATGTCAAAAAGTTATATTGACTTTTTCTAATATAGAAATGATAGCTAGATTGTGAATATTCTTTTTTTCAAATATATATACACAATATTCAAAAGGAAAATGTGTTTGTAACATGGATACTTTGAAATCTTGCTAGACAAGTTATCAATCTTGTGGAACTTCGGAGTTTGAAATTATACTTTACTTTCTTTGCCCAAAGTTAGATCAGGAGAGCTATACTTCTGGAAGTGCTTATTTTCTCTCATAGTCCATAATATACTTGGGAAAGTACAGCTTTTTTTCTCTAAGAAGTTCCACATGAAATTTTTTTGTATGAGAGTTTACGTAAAACCACAACAATGAAAATAAAATCTTTGTTATTACTATGGTACACACATACACATATAATAAGCATATATCTCTCTGAGATACATGAAATTAAATTTTATTATAGATCCAGTTTTCCCTTTTTCAAGTAATATTAAAAACTCAATAAGTACCCTATTATCCAACATGCAGCAGGGAAGGCACCACCGTAAATTTAAGTTCATTATCAAATTCAAATTTCAGTTATCCCAAGAATAGGTTCCCAAATCACATATGTTAATTAGATGGTATATGTCTTTCGTGACACAAGCCATTAAGAAGATCATTGTGGCAGGTGCAGTAAATCGTGTTTATAGTACGCTGGCAGCTGAGTCGGACTGCTCTCCTTATCCCCATTCTCATTTTATATTTGCACCTCTGCTCATTATGTCTGCCTTTGTGAGACGTGCCCCCATCTTTCTTCTATTCATTTAGATTGTACTCAGAGAGTACACCCTGACAAGGTCATACAAAGGTGTGTGGCAGTGTGACAGGGTAGTCTCTTGACTATACTCTGCTGCCTCATGTAAATAAAAACAAACATGGGAACCTTGGCTTTTCCCTCAAGACAGCTCCAGCTCCTCTTCAATAGCTCCGTTTCTGACTGGATGGCGAGGGCACTGGTTTAAATCCAGACTACACTCTCCACTTTCTCTGTGACGAGGAGCACGTTCTTTCATCTCCATCATCTCAGGGTCTTTATAGGTAAAATGAACCCTACTACTTCACAGTGTTGGTAAGAGCCTCAAATAAGTTGCTATTCATGAAACGCTTACATAGCACCAGGCCAGAATAAGTGCTCAATAAATATTATTACAATCATTATTATAATTGTTTATTTTAGTCACTCTTCTCCTATTTCATAATTTTTCTAAAATACAAGTTCATTTAGCACCTACTTGTTTCCAGATGTTTTATTTAGAATGTCAGTTTGCTCTAGTTTTCTCTTTCCAGCTCAAGTCATTTTGAGATAGGGACCGTGTCGTGCATTTCTTCTGTGTATTTCCCCAGGGCCTAATAGATTGATCCAAAACAAGTATTCTGTAAATACTGTTGTTTTTTGTTTTTCTGCTGGTTGATATTAAGATGAATAGATTTCTAATCACTGCAACTCTGGCCAACTTTTAGATATTTTCAAAGAAAATGCCGATTAAAATGTGGTAACTAAGATATGGAAGCAACCCAAATGTCCATCCATAGATGAGTGGGTAAAGAAGATATATCGTGTGTGTGTGTGTGTGTGTGTGTGTGTGTGTGTGTGTTTATGGAATGTTAGGCATAAAAAAGGAATAATATCTTGCAATTTGCAACAACATTGATGGACTTAGAGGTTATAAAACCAAGTGAAATAAGTCAGACAAAGGTAATTACCATATGATTCCACTCATATACGGAATTTAAGAAACAAAACAAATGAACAAATAAAAAAAATGAAAAAACAGATTCTTAAATACAGAGAACAAACTAGTGATTGCCAGAGGGGAGGTGGGCAGGGAAATGAATTAAATAGATAAAGGGGAATAAAAACATTGTAATGAGCATGGAGCAATGTATAGAATCATTATATTGTACCCCTGAAACTAATATAACACTGTATGTTAATAATACTTGAATTAAAAATTTTAAAATGTGGTAGCAGTATAATAATATGCTAGGGCACTTTGTTAAAAAAGCAAAGACCACTGCACACTCATAATATTTGAAGGTACATAATAAGGCCCTCAGAATACATGTTGGAGTGGATCTAGGAGTAGTGGGTAAAGGATTGAAAATTTTGTATTACGGGGATCCCTGGATGGCTCAGCAGTTTAGTGTCTGCCTTTGGCCCAAGGTGTGGTCCTGGAGTCCCGTGATTGAGTCCCACATCGGGTTCCCTGCGTGGAGCCTGCTTCTCCCTCTCTCTGTGTCTCTGTCTCTGTCTCTCTCTCTCTCTCTGTGTCTCCCATGAATAAATAAATAAATAATATTTTTTTAAAAAAATTTTTTTATTACTATCAGTGTCATTGTGTAAGACACTGCTAGATACTTTCAAGCTGCTGTATTGGTTCCATATCCATATTATTCTAAGCCCTGAAGCCTGGATAACATTTTACTAAGACACATTTTTCATGCATGTTCTTGGCTACACACATGGGATTTGCTTGGTGAGCTTCTAAAACTCCAGTACCCAGGCTTTATCCCAAACCAGTGAACTCAGAATCTCTAGGAACCAGCCTTTATTTGTTGGGGAACTACTGTGCCAGACTGTTGGATTGTAAGAATGTTGTTCTGTGGTATATTTACCCAGAGTAGGGCATGATGTAATTAACAACAATATAGCTATTTTATAAACTGCCGTGAAGTAATATGCAGCCTAGACATTGACTCACTTTCTAGGAGGGGTTTTGAAGAATAGGGAGATACTTGAATGTGAATCCTGTTACCAAGGCTGTGAAACCCTGAAACCTTATTTTGTTTGATTCATTTCTTTTCCCACTTGATTGTGGCTGGAACTTTTGCTTTCCTTTTTGGTCAGGCTGACTCCTACAGATGTGTCATTTTCCACACACACAGGATTTCTGCTTTATGCCCAACCGGAATGGAGTGGCAATTCCTGAGTCATTGCTTTTGAGTCTCCTGCAGCACTCTGTGATTTCCCTGGGAGTTTCTTATCCTCCCTAACCTTGTGGTTTCTCTGGCTTGATGAATTTTGTCTCAAGGCATAGCTTAAAAAAATAAAAACTTCAAAGAGGAAAAGGGCATCGTTAGGATATGTCAAAATATACACCTATTTTTCTATTTCTTTGTCCAGTATGACCTATTCTTTTATTCCAGAAGATTCTGTTTCACTAGGTAATGTAACCTGTGTGATATTTTTTCTCATGCTTTTAATTTCTTTAGTTAAATCATTCTTGTATTGATTCGGAAAAATATTTCTTGAGTATCTGTGATGTGTCAGGCATTGTGATAATTGCTTGGAATATAAAAATTAAAGACCTAGTTCTTACAGGTCAAGTGCTATGATGAAGCATGTATGGACTATTATAATGACATATAGGAAGGGCATCTATCCAAACATGGGGGGGATACTGTACTCCATATGTATTGGATCATTTAATTCTCACAGTAACTTTGGAATGGAGGGGACATGGTATTTCCATTTGTTACTACTGACTCATTTCCACTCAAAGTCCCTAGTTTACATTAGGATTCACTCTTAATGTTGTACATTCTATGTGTTTTAACAAATATAAAATGATATGTATCTACTATTGTAGTATTAAGCGGAATAGTTCCACTGCCCTAAAAAAAAACCTTTGTTCTGTCTATTGATCCTTGCCTCCCTCCAAACCCCTGGCAACTGGTGATGTTTTCACTGTCTCTATAGTTTTGACTATTTCAGAATCTGGTATAGTTGGAATCATACAATATGTAGCCTTTCCAGATTGGCTTTTTTCACTTAATAAAATGCATTTATTTATTCATGTCTTGTCATGGTGTGGTAGCTCATGTCCTTTGGGCCCTAAATAGACAGATACTCCATTGTTTTGATGTACCACAGTTTATTTTTCCATTCACTTATTGAAGGATATCTTGGTTGGTTCTAAGCTCTGACAGTTGTGAATAAGACTTCTATATACATCCATGTGCAGGTTTTTGTGTGGACAGAAATCTTTAGCTTATTTGAGTAAATGCTATGGAGCATGATTGCTGGATCATACTGTAAGAGTATGTTTGTTTTTGTAAGAAAATGCTAAACCGTCTTCCAAAGTGGCTATACCATTTTGTATTTCCACCAGCAGTGAATAAGAGTTCTTGTTTCCACATCAGCATTTGGTGTTGTCACTGTGCCCATAATAGTTGTGAAGTGGCATTTCAGTGTTGTTTTAATTTGCAATACTCTAATAACATATGATGTTGAACATCTTTTCATGTACTTGCTATTTGTGTATTTTTTTGGTGCGGTGTCTCTTCAGGTCTTTTGCCTATTTGTTTTTTAAAAATTGAGTTGTCTCTTCTTGTTGAGTTATTAATATTTTATATCTGAGGTAAACCTAAGAAAATCATATTTTTTAAAAAAAGCATTTCCTGATTGCTCAGCTGGGAGATGACCTGGCGCTCACAGCTAGGCCGTGGTATTCTCATGTGGAATATAAGCAGTTTTACAGAACATCAACATTAGACAAAGCCACCTTGAAACTGATGGCTTAAGCCCAAACCATGACCATTTTGTAATCATACCGGAACACAGCAGAAGTGAGAACATGGTACAAATCACAAAAATGGCCATCCCCCTCTCCATGCTAACGACTTTTATCGATTACAACTTCAGCCTATGCCATTCCTCATGTCTCCCAGGTAAAAATTATTAAGGTACTCAGTGATAAAATTGCCCCCACTTTCTGATAGCACCAAATCTGGAAGCAAAACCAACTATCCCTGTAACCTCCCCAGCAGAATTAGGGGGTTCCAGGATGCAGGACTTTCAGTACTAAAATCAGGAAATTCCCAGGACAGCTCAATCTCTAAAATAACCTAACACAAACCCAAATAGTTTAACAAGCCTCTGCTAAAATCCTCATACTGAGATACTTCCCAGTCCCCAATAATATTTGGTCTCATTTGCTGTAAACATTTCCAGTAAATCCAGCCTTGTTGTACTGTAGGTGTGGTCCTGGTGGTCTTTGAGGTGATGGATAAAGATGAATCAACAGAATCAAAGCAAAGCAAAGA
Source organism: Vulpes lagopus (assembly GCF_018345385.1). Taxonomy (NCBI): domain Eukaryota; kingdom Metazoa; phylum Chordata; class Mammalia; order Carnivora; family Canidae; genus Vulpes; species Vulpes lagopus. The sequence continues at coordinate 16,349,401 of NC_054834.1, forward strand.
TTATAGCAATATGAAATTAGTAGATTACCCCTTAACAAAAATGTTTTAAATGATTGATATCCTTCTGACAACAGAACATGGAAAATGGCATAACTTACAAGGGCAGCCAAACAACATGATGAATCTTAACGTGTGAGAAAAATGTCCAGAATATATTGTGAATGCCATGATAAGAAACACTTTGTTGTTGTTATAACAACTTCTCTCTTCTTTCCTGTCTCTCAGGGATCATGTCTGACCACCAGTTTGGTAACCAGTTTATGTGCAGTGTGGTGGCCTCTCATGTGAGTCATCTACCCACAACCAACCTCAGCTTCGTCTGGATTGCTCCACCTGCAGGCACTGGCTGCGTGAATTTCATGTAAGTACCCAAAGTGTCTTGTGACCAGTAGGGAAGGCAAATGTACATCTTGTGGGATCACATAGAGGGTAAACTATTTAAATGTGTGATTTGAACCAGTTTGATCTTAAAGCCACTAATTTTGGTGTCAAAAAGTCAAAATCATAAAGATAACTTTAGCCGTTTATTTTTGCATATTTTTTATATTTTAAGAGTTCTAAGTTGGATTTTCACTGACAAAATACACAATGAGATAAATGGATGTGAGGAAATCAAGGCAGTAGGGAAATGAAAGCTCAGAACATACCAAAAAAATGCCATGAGGCTCCATGTGTGTTTTGTAGGAAGATCACAGATTTAGTGTTCAGCTTTCTGGCCGTTAGTGCCAAGAGAGAAATGTGATCATTTAGGTGATTTATGCTGGTGAGAAGTCAAGGAGTCTATACAGACACCTAATGAGTCTCTCATGTGTTTTCATTAAGAGGAAGCTGGGGAATGTCACAATGTCCCAACAGCGTCCTTAGATATTAAGAGTGCACTATGGTTGAAAGGCTTGCATCTCTCAATGTAAACTATGCCCTTACCCCTGCTCCAGAATCACCATGCCTCATACCTCTTAGTCTTCTCTTTTTTTAATACCATTTTTTACTTCTAACACATAATATACTTAATTTATTTAATTATGTATATTATTTATTGTCTGTCTCTTCCTGCTAAAATGCAAGTTCCTTGAAGGCAAGCATTTTTTTTTCCTGTTTTGTTCGCTGACTTGCCCCAACTGTCTAGAACAGTCCCTGGCACTCAGTAAACACTCACTAAATATTTGTTTAATGGATGAGCAGGCCAATGGAATAAGGCCAATAAGGTTCAGAACAGCGGTTCTTTGGGCAATCAGGCAAAAGAGAGCTGGAAGCTGTCTTGAATGGTTTTCTATTCTGAACCTTCTGCTCAGACAACAAAATTGATAAAACCTGCATACTGTAAAATTTGCCACTACCTTTCCTTCCCCTTTGATAACATTCAGTTCAGTGTCAAGTGTTCCTGTGGCTTCCACATCGCTGATTATATACTTTCTGCCTATCCTCCAGGTGACCCAAGCTGCACATATCAGATTAATCCTACCCAAATGATTGATATATAATCCTATCATTTATCTTTCAAAAAGTTTTTCATACCTGAACCTTTTCCATCCAGTACCTTTTGCTAAGATGATAATAGTAGCTTCCTAAGTAATCTGTTCTCCTCCAGCCTATTCCTCCTCCAGTCCATCCCGCATATTGTTGTCTAGTTCATCTTCCTAAGACACAACCCTTGATCACTCAGAACTTGGATGGACTTAAACCTCCTTCCTGAAGAGCAGCCCTTTGGCTTGGGTTTGAAGAGTCTTCTCTGTCTGGCTGTGTATCATTTTTTCTTTGATTTCTCACTGTGGCCACAAATTACAGGACTCCCCACAACTCCCTAAACACTTCATGACTTTCTCTTTCTCCATACTTTTTTTTCCTTAGCCCCAAACGTGATTTCCTCTTAATTCCAATTATTAAAGTCCTACCCGTTCTTTAAGACCTGTTTAAAATGCAGCTCTTCTATGAAGCTTTCCAAGATATCAGTAACAGAAGTGATGTGTACGATTGCATTTTGTTTGTAGCTCTATTATAATGCTGATTATATTTTCCTGTATACTCCTTTGAGTTCATTTCTTGCCTTTCCTATTAGATTAGATGAAACAGAGATACGCTTTTATTTCTTTGTGATTCTCCCCACAGTTGGTACAACATCTCATATGTAGAAATCACAGAAGATGACCCTTGAATTAAATGATGTTCAGTGTTGTGTTCTCCTTTACTATAATAATGATCTCAGACTCTCTCTTTTGATATGCTCTATCTTATTCGTGTTGGCACTGGGAAGGGTAATTTAAATTCTTGCCATGCATAACTTCTTCATTTAGAACAAGAATTACTTTTTTGAAAGCTAGAACATAAAGGAAATCTATTGTCAGCAGTATACAACTGCCTATTTCCAAGTAGATATAGTTTTGAGTTGAGTCCACTTAAAGGCGATATTTGATGGCTTCTGGCCTCACTGTTCCCAGACTCTGAAACTATTTTCTTCTGAGAAATAACTTAGGTATTTTTTAAAAATATTTATTTATTTATTTATTTTATTTATTTATTTTAGAGAGAGAATGCCTGTGCCACCTGAGCAGGGATCGGGGCAGAGGCAGAGGGATAGGGAAAGAAGCAGGCCCCCCACAAAGCAAGGAGCCCAACAACATGATTCTCAATCTCAGGACACGGAAATCATGACCTGAGCCAAAATCAAGAGTCAGACGCTTAGCCAACTGATCCACCCAGGCACCCCATAACTTAGGTATTATAAGCCTTAACCCAAACAATGTTTTCTTAGAAAAATACAGTTTGGTCAGAAGTAATATTTACCTACTACAAAGAAATTTGTATACTCTCACCCATATTTCCCAATAAAATTTTGATGATGCAGCTTGCATATTTCAGCATTCTTTCTTTTTAAAGATTTTATTTATCTATTAGAGAGAGAGAGAGAGAGAGAGAGCAAGAGCAGACCGTTGGGGGAAGGGCAGAGGGAAAAGGAGAAGCTGACTGCCTGCTGAGCAGGTAGCTGGATCCAGAGCTCTATCCCAGGACCCCAGGATCCTTACCTGAGCTGAAGGCAGACGCTTAACTCACTAAGCCACCCAGGTGCCCCTTAGCATTCTCAATAAATGGTTAAATCTGTTTATTGTAAGCCGTGATTGTATTGAATGTTACATAGAGTAGCTGCTTCCTGTGTGGGCACCATGCTTTTATTGATCCCTTTTCCTAATTAGTTTGTGAGAGAGTCCAGGAACACTGAAGATTGGACTTGGGTCACTGAAGCAATTTATTTGAAATTTTCTAAACTAAGTCTTGCACTTGCTTGCCTTTGTTTCTTTCTCCAGTATTTATGATGTGCTTGGTAGAACTCTACATAAGTTAGTATCTGTAATTAGTATGTGCTCAGGAATACTTGAAGGAGATTGTTAATGTTCAACATTAACTTTGAATATTAAACAAAAATAAAATAATGCAAAACCTGTGGCATTTGAATGTAAATATACCATGTTTCTCTCTCTTTTGACTAATCTCCCAAATTTGTTTTTCAATTCCCAAAATTAAAACTGTCATTTTTTTTCTTTTTGTTTTTTCAGAGAGGGAGAGGGGCGGCAGGAGGGGAGGGGCAGAGGAGGAGGAAGACAAAGAATCCTAAGCAGGCTCCACACCCAGCACAGAGCCCAACGTGGGGTCTGATTTCATTACCCTGAGATCATGACCTGAGCTGAAATCAAGCGTTGGTCACCCAACCAGCTGGGCCACCCATGCACTCCAAAACTGTCATTTTTTAAGGGAGCAAGAATTACATTTTAGAAATTAAACTTTAACCATGTTTATGTACTTCCATAATATATTGTATGTAACTTTTTCATGTTGTAAGTTAATTCCTATCAATTTTCCACATGTGTTTTCTTTTTTAACTGGATAAATAAATAATATTTATTTAGAATGGCAGGAGAGAGGCAGAGGGAGGGAGAGAATCCTAAGCAGACTCCAGTGTGGAGCCCAACACTAGGCTCCATCTCATTACCCCAAGATCATGATTTATGCCAAAATCAAGAATCAGATACTTAACTGAGCCACCCTGGCATCCCTCAACTGGACTTTAAGTCTCCCAAGGTCATGTATACTATTTTTATGTATTTAATAGCTCTCAATGCTGAAACTGTGAACAATAAAAGGCCCTCAATATATTTCTTAATAACTAATAACAATATCATATTTCATTGATCATTTCATTAACCCTAGATATAGATTTTTTTACATTTTGGAAATTCTGAAGTAGAGTTGCATCTTACCTTTCTTTGATGATGGCATCTTACAACTATAATTGCCAGTCCTAATTTTATTTTTTCCGTCTTACAATTGATGGCATCTTGGATTTGAAGGAAACCTAGCAATTAATATTTATCATTTACCATATACCTGGTCTCTCTAAAGCTGGCAATTAAATTGACACTGCACTTAATTTTATAATCTGATATTAGTACATCAAATGTATGATGCACACTCTCTGATTTTAAAACCCAGTTTTCTATTTAAAATTCTATAAAAAAAACCCATAGTAAGAATTATGGATCATTTGAACTAAAATCCAAGACAATTATATAATGTGCCGTGCATGCTTTTCTTAGAGAAGAGTAAGTGGCACACTATTGGACTAAATCAGGTTTTATTGATAAACCACTTAGCCACATAGTCATTTGGGCCATCTGTTTACAGCCTTTCTCTTTAAAAAATAATGAAGTGAGAGACATTGAGGAGAGGTGGCCTGAGGATAAAGTTGCTGGCTGCAGTGGTACAGATCTATTAAATAGATCAGTAACTAAAATTATTTATCAATTTTATTATGAAACCTGTTGATATCATTTACATTTTTTAAAAAAAATTTACTTTTTTGAGAGAGAGAGAGACAGAGAGAATGAATAGAGGGATAGGGAGAAAAGCAGACTCCATAATCAGCATGGAGCCTGACATGGGGCTTGATCCCAAGAGACCCTGAGATCATGATCTTAGCCAAAATCAAGAGTCAGATGCTTAACCAACTGCGCTACCCAGAGACCCCAGATATCATTTACATTTTAAGTGTTCATTTCACTCAGAGAACTGCTTAGTAGTCAGATCTTACATCAGTATGGTTTGTCTTTATATTTGATTAGTCTTTGAGTGACTAGTAAGCCTCAAGTTTAAAGAGACATTTAATTATCCAAACTTCTTGGATGTAAATCCGCCCCCCCCAAAAAAAAATATCCCATGGGCAAGGAGGGGTACAGAGAGAAGAGAGGAAGGAAAGGAGAAGAAGAGGGAAGAGACAAAAAGGGATAGGGTAAGGGAAAAAGGAAGAAAGGAAGGAAAGAGATCTTTCAGTCATCGAACAAGAAAAGTTAGTGAGAAACTACCAGGGAAAAGAGGTTGGAGAATAGCAACTATACCATTAATATTTTTGAAAACATGCCAGCCACTGTTGTGAGTAGTTTACACCCATTAATCCATGTTCTTCTCACAGTAATTCAATGAAGCAGGTGCTGTTCTTATCTCAGCTTGTAGATGAGGAAATTGAAGTACAGAGATGTTAATTAATTGCCTAATATCACTCACCTAATGGTCAACACAGCCTGGATTCAGAAGGCAGTCCAGTTTCAAGCAGGTGTTTTGTTTGTTTCTTTTAAAGATTTTTATTTATTTACTTGAGAGACGGAGAGAGAACACAGGCAGGAGGAGCAGCAGAGGGAGAGGGAGATGAATGTGGGACTCCATCCCAGGACCCTGGGATCATGACCTGAGCCGAAGGCAGACACTTAACCGACAGGCACCCAGGTGCTTGCAAACACCTCTAAAATGATCTTTTATCTATTTATTAGATAAATAATCTAATTAGATTATTAAATTAGATAAATAATCTAAACAGCCATGGTATTGATATAATGAAAATTATTTGGAGTTGGTAGTTGGTATCAGCATCTCTCAGATTTTTTAAGTGACCAATATGGGTTTCCTATCCTCATTTTGAGATCTATCTCTGGATGAGATGTAGTAACATTATCTAACTCATTCCAATATCAAGAGGCACCTATTTATTTATTTAAAATTTTTCAGTGCCAAAATATTTATTGAAAGTTTTCAGATCTTTCAAAAACGTTATATAAGATGAGCAAACACAGGAAAACTAATGACAAATCAGATGTTGAAAACTAATATCTGGGTAGGTCTGTGATGGCATGAAGGGGAAAAAAGGAATATCTATGAGCATTTACTATGATCAAAACACTTTAGGGGCACCTGGCTGGCTCAGTTGGAAGAGTATGTGACTCTTGATCCCGGGGTCATGAGTTTGAGTCCCATGATGGGTGTAGAGATTACGTAAATAAATAAAACTTAAAAATAATAATAAAAAAGAAAGCACGATATTAGGCTCTTTTACAAATATAAGAGGCACTTATTTAAATTTCTGAAATATGGAGAAAATTTTACATTTATATGTCAGACATGGGTTTGATCTTGTTATAGTATGATGCAGGTTCATTTTTGGATGCTGATTATATCCCCTCCATTATCAGAAAGGGATTCCATTTGAGGGGGAATGTGTGCATTAAAGACAAAACTTACCAGTATTAGATTTAGGTTTAATTGCTTGGACAGAGATGCTAACATAATATTAGAATTAAAATGGAGCATAAAAGAAGATCAGATTTGTGCCTGAATCAGTGACAATTTAACCATACGTTTCAAATCCCTCAAAACTAAGAAGCGAATTGAAACAAGTGATGTTCTATTTAAGATACCAAAGCAACAACAAAGGATGAACTCAGGTCAGCAAAGGGATACACAAGTGGACAGTATTTGAACATTTGACATTTTAAAGGAAGATTCTCCTAGAAGACTAATTTTTTTAAAAGTGTTCTAAACAAGAAGACAAAAAAATCATTTAAAAAATTGAAGACAACAGCAGTTTCTGAATACCAGACAGGCTGGAAATAATACAGATGCACAGATTTGAAGTGCTGCCTTGAGTGTATCTCAGAAGCCTTTAATTTTTGATGAGAGCCATTCCACTGTGTCTGGAGGATTCCTCAGGAAAGATAGTATGGTTGCCCATTTATTTCCATCCATCAGAAGGAAGCCTCACAGATGTATTTGCCTTGTTATTTAAACATTTGAAATAAGATCAAGGACTGTCCCATGGGTGCATTTATTGGGACTGCATTCATATCTACAGATAAGGATGCCAACAGTTGATACATACAAATGTTATTTTACTTTCTAGGTTTACATAGCTGACTGCAAAAATAAATCACTTCTCATGTAAGGCTAAAAAGATTGTATCCGCACTGTTTGGTAAAACTAGATATGCTATTTTCCATAGGAGGAATTTTATCTGTCTCTTAAGTCACAAATCTCTTATTTTTTCCTGATGGTCTAGTTTTCTTTTTTAAACAGACATTTCCCAACCCAAGACAATTATTTCAGTGCTGCTCAAAAATGTACCTTTGAATGACAGGATACAAAAAAATATTGTCTACTCTTAAAAGTGAATGGCTAGGACCCTGATGGTTCTTACTCCCTGTAGGCCCCTGTTTTTCATCAAAGTTAAATAGCCAATTAGGCTTGGACAAGGAGACAGTCTAAGTTCAGGGATGAATGTGTACTCCTATTTATCAACTTCTTGGCAAATGAGGTCAAGATGCTTCCTGGGAATTTAATTTTTAATTTTAGGGAGTGTGATAAAGTGTTGAGATAAAATATGTCCATTAATCTCCAGGAAGGTCTGAAGAGATTGTTTTTTATATTAATTATACAACACATTAAAAAATTTTAACAGATATTCAAAAGAAAAAATTAATCTCTCTGTTTTACCTATCTCCTTATCCCTTCCTGTCACCTCCTTCTTCCAACAAGCCACAGTGTAAACAGCCCTGGTTGTAGTAGGGCAATTTGCTGGAGTTTTGTATGACACTTTTCTTTGCATCAGAACTGTTAAGACCATCAGAGAACTAGACATGCTTTATAGTGAGAAACTATTTCTATTTCACTAATGAAATATGTTAAACGAGGGGCCAAAGATGGACCTGCATATGTGGAATTCTATCCCACAGCATATAGTTGTGTTTGTGAATTTTAGGTAGAAATACCAGTTTTTCCTAATGTTAAGTCTAGAAGCAAAAACAAACAGGAAAAAAAAAAAACAGGCTGATGGCAAACCCATCCTTTCATTTTTCCCTTCCCTTCATGTAATGGAATCATAACTTAAGTAAATGGACTGAGGTTTGGAATCCACAGGATGCTCTTTATTACAAGGCCTTGTGGTTTAGATGGGATTACTACTCCATTTGGCACTTATTACTTGAAATCACATGGAACATTTTTGAAAGCAAAAGAAGAGCAAAGTCTGTAAATCTGAAAGCTTTATGTATTACAATTATTAGCAGTTCTTTTTATCTAATAGAAATTTCCTAAATGAGATATGGACAGAGATTTGGGTTATTTCTTCATTAGTAGAATTGATAAAACCTGTTTTAGAGGCCTTCTGTGTGACATTATTTTTTTTTCCAAATTCCCTACTCAGTCAAAAATAGTGATGACAGAGATGTTTGGGAACCAGGTGATAAATTTTTCTCATGGCAGCAACAACTCTGTGGTTTGCCAATACAGGGATGTGGATACTATCTACCAGTAGCAAGATTTTATTTAGCTCTGCCTTTTAAAGTAAAATCTCTGAATATTAAGGCATTCTTACAAATAGGAGATAGAGTTTGATTGCTTCTTCTGGGTAAGAATTTTTTAAAGACAAGATCTTATCTGCTGTGACTTACGTGGATATACTTACAGACATACCTCACGCTATTGTGCTTCACATCAGTGCCCTTAGTGGATACTGTGATTTTTACAGGTTGGAGGTTTGTGGCAACCCTGCATCAAGTAAGTCTGTCGGTACCATTTTTCCAACAGCATTTGCTCACTTCATGTCTCTGTCTCATGTTTTGGTAATTCTTGTAATATTTCAAACTTTTTTTGTTATATTTGTTATGGTGATCTATGATCAGTGATTATGATTCACTGAGAGCTCAGAGGATGGTAAGCATTTTTTTTAGCAATAGGGTATTTTTAAATTAAGGTATGAATTTTTTTAAAGGCATAATGCTATTGCACACTTAATTGCATTGTGGTATTAACATATCTTTTATATACACTAGAAAACCAAAAAAATTCATTGACTCATTTTATTTTAATATTTGTTTTATTGCTGTGGTCTGGAACCAAACCCATAATACCTCTGCCATATGTCTGTATATGTTTATATTTGTGTATATATTTATGTACAGACATATATATGTATACATATGTATGCTTAAATGCACAAATGCACACATATATTCTAAATTTTGTTTAGAACCATACTTTCTAATATGGTAGCTACAAGGTGCATGTGACTATTTAAATTTAAGTTAAAGTCAAATAAAATAAAACATTCAGTTCCTCTGTTGCGCTGGCCACATTTTAAGTTCTCAGGAGCCACATATGTCTAGTGACTACTATATTGGACAGCACAGATCTAGAACATTTCCATCATCACAGAAAGTTCTAATGTGTAGCCCTGAGAAATTCTAATGAATTCTCTTTTCCCCTAATGTTGCCTTAACACTTGCAGAATGTAATCATGTACTTGAAAGGACATATAGAAGAAGTAGATAAAGCTAAGATTTTGCAATGGTCCTATGAAATTAAAACATCATAACTGCTAACCTGGCCAAGCAGGGCAATTTTTGGTAGAAAGCTGGTTACCTAATTGTTCATTTTGTTTGCTAAGGCAGAAATTTCTATGGACCTTAATTTAGGGGGAAGGGTAGGCCAAGTGTAACAGGTAGGGATCCCCTCTGGTTACTTTCTCATTTAGTGCTCAGGGCTTAGTACTATTCTTTGGGTACCCTGGGCGCTGTTCTCTCTGCCCTCACCCCTGGGTCTCCATCCCTGCTCCTACCCTGCTAGTCCCTGTCACCCCCTGCCATAGTATTTTAAGTTCTGGGCCTTCTCAAATATGTCCTTTACCCTGTGACAGTTTACCACCATGTACCTAATATTTAAAATTAGCTTGTCTAGAGTGCTAATCATTAATATGAAAATAAGTGATATTGAAATTTGGAATACCATTTGATGGTGATGACAATGATGATGATAGTAGTAGTAAAAATAGCAATTTCCATTTACTGAGCACCTGTATACCAGGCAACCTATACAGTTCCTGTACTTTGCTAGAACCACCGTTACTGGAGAAAGAGCTTGAAGAGCTCATAGAAGTAGGTCTGTTTTCATTCAAAATATGTCCTTTTAGCTGCTATCCTTTATTACCACTCTGTGTCGCTGTTAAAATAGTAATTATGAAGATAGTTTAGCAACTTGAGAGATGTTTGGAATATTAAGTGACAAAAACATTTTAAAAATGCATTTCTACTATTTCAAACACATTAAAATTCTGTTTGTAGAGGACTTCTGGCATTGTGGAAGATTGAGCAGGCATGACAGTCTTTCTATTAAAATCACATAGAAACTTTAAATAAATGAGTAAACATTTAAAATAAATCTAAAACCAGTTTGAAAGAAAATGAAGACACGAGGTGCCAAAAGAAAGGAGAGGTATCAAAACTAAATGAGGAAGTGGGAGCAGACATTGTGGTGGTCTACCGGTATTTTAAACCCGGATTTAGGTCCTAGGCCTGGAGTTTTAACCTCAGTGGGATCTGGAGTTACTGCTGAGAGCCTCTTCAAAGACTGCAGCAGAAAGAGAAGGAGAAGGAGCTGGCTCTGGGCCCATTGCATGAAGCCTGGAGCCTCAAAGTATCACCCAACTCTGCCTGGGAAAACTGCACAGCTTGTCATCTGAGACTTTTGGTAAAGTAAGTCACTTAGGAGAAACAAAAATTTTCAGTGTGTCAGGAGTCTGACTTGACTTTCCCTGTTAACCTGGCATAGAACATCAAGTTAAGAAAGTAACATCTAATGGAAGTTTTAGAAGGAGAGAATAAAAAGAATGAGGACAGATCTATTTGAAGAGATAATAGAGAATTTTCTAGAACTAAAGAAGATGTGAGTATTTTCTATCTAAGCAACATAAATAAAGTTAGCATTGATACAAATCAGGGTAAACCTTCAGAATATCAAAGAGAAAATCTCAAAGGCAGCCAAAGAGAAAAGGTAGATTTCCTGCCATCTTAGTATGGTAGTGGCTTTCATATCAGCAACAAGAGATGCCAGGAGACAATGGAACAGTATCTTCAAAGTAGGAAGGAAATGAATTGTCATCCTAGAATTCTGTACCTAGATAAATTATGAGTCAGGCATGAGAAACAAAATAAGGACATTAAAAAAAAAGAGGTTTGATATTTTTACCACACACAGAAACAGATCATTTTAAAGCAAGTTTTTAAAGGAAATGCTTTAGAGAGAAGAAAACAAACTCAGAAGAAAGGTGTAAGATGCAAAAAACTATGTTGTGATGAAAAGGTAATAATAATTAGCAAGCATGCTAGAAATTCCGAATAAACTTTGGATATGTATATAAATTTATATATGAAATATTCACCAATAACTATTTTCAAAGAGAATTTAAAGGCAAAGGATAACTCAAATACCAAGCAATGTGAAGGTGTGAGTTGGAGGAAGGAGATAAGTCCATATTAAAGTTTCCTAAGATCCTCAAATTATTCTGGAAGAAAGTTGTAGACTCAATTAAAAACATAAGTGTATTGAACTGAAATATAAGTGTAACTCCTAAAACTGGGAGGGATTGGGGAAAAGATTAAAGAAAACTTAACCCCTTCAAAGAAAGGAAAAAAGATTAACCTCAAAGCATAGAAGTATAAAATGTAAGATAAATAAGTATATAGTTGACCCTCAAACAACACAGGGATTAGGGGGACCAATCCCCTTCTTGGTCAAAAATCTGCATATAACTTTTGACTACCCCAGAGCTTAACTACTGATAGCCTACTATTTATTGATCAGAAGCCTTACTGATAACATAAACAGTTGATTAACACACATTTTGTATGTTATGTGTATTAAATACTGTATTCTTACAATAAAGTAAGCCAGAGAAAAGAAAATGTCATTAAGAAAATCATAAGGAAAATACATTTACAGTACTTTATTGCATTTACCCCCAAAAAAATCCCCCTATAAGTGGACCTGCAACAGTTCAAACCCGTGCTGTTCAAGGATCAACTGCACATATATATTTACAATAAATATAAACAGATTAAATTAACCAGTTAATATACTTTTACTTCCAAAATGCAGTTTTAAAAATCTAGCAATGTACAGCTTCCAAGAGACAAACCTAAATATAATGGCACAAAAATATTGAAAGTAAAGAGATAGGAAAAGATATACCAGGCAAATTCTAACAAAAAAGAAGTTGGCATCACTATATTAATTCCAGACAAAATAAATAAACCATAATAATGTTAGAGATAAGCATTAGGGATAACTTCCCAAGGACAAAATAACATTCATATAGATACAGCTGAAAAGAAAAATGCAAAATTGAAAACTGCCTTTGAGGTGACAAGATACTGAGTATATTTCAAATGTTTCAAATGCAATAGTATTATAAAATTATTTGAACAAAAATTCTTTAAAAATTATTTGTTGAATGGATGAATGAACGCAAGCATACATAAATGAAAAATTTTAAGAATGCACAAATGACTCTGTTAGAGAATTAGGATTTATATTATGCTATTTAAACCTCCAGATACTACACTGATGACAGCTGGCTTTCTATTACAACATTTTCAGCATTTTGGAAATATCAATTTGGTCATTTAACAAAACTTTCTCAATAACTTAAAATTCTGATTTGCAATTAATTTTTCTCTAATAATTCAAGTGATACATAAGTTCTTCTAAATAATAATTCTGATATCTCAAATATTGCTGGAATACAATATTTCTATTGTTAATTAGGCTAAATAACATCATCTCCTGTTTTTGAATATTATTTAGACTAACATAAAGTATAAGGGTTAGTATTATTCATAGTATTTTTTTAATTGAAAGGCCCAAGTTCATGTAAAACTTTGCTGTTAAACTTTTTTTTAAAAAAACACACTTTGAGGAAATAAATTTAAACCACATATTTTCTGGAATTTTAAGATGAACTTTTTAACATTACATCATTGGATATTTAAAAGTTGTCTTGTTTCGCACTAAGAAATAAATAATAAAATTATTTCCATCTCCATTTTAGGGCTTCACAATATCAAGGTCAGATTTGGTTACCCACATTGACAAGTCCTAAGCTGGAAACAAAAATGCGTTAGTCAAATGTCCTCCATTTGTTCCCACTATGAGTATTTAGAGAAGGGATTAGGAATAATATGAGCATATTAGTTATCTGGGCTGACATATATTTCAAAGAGCAATGTCCAAAAATATTACACCAATGATAAACAGTAGAAATGCTTCTAATTAAAAATGTTTGCTGTAGATGCAAAGGAGCCAAGATGGTAGGTCCCTTAATCAACCTCTGGTTTTAACTTAAGCAAATATATTGAAAGTAAGGCTGTAAAGCTAAGCTACATAAGCCTTTCTTCTAAATCCGCCTGCAGGCATTAATGCTCAGATTTGAGATGGCATCCTTATTTGCTAAGTGCAAAGATGGTTACAAAAGAGCTTTTCTCACTTTGAGGATAAAAGCTAAAGTATTCTTTAATTTTGGTTACTGCCCGGCTCATCTTAGCACCATAATAGTTATTTGGCTCGAAACCAAAAAGTAGCAGTACAGTGCTTACATGTCTACGGATCAAAATTAGATGAAAAATTGCCATTTCTCATCTCCAAAGCTATTTGCTGTACATTTTATAACCCTCAAGATGCCTTTTGTAATATGTGATAACAGAGCCAACTGCAGCATCTGCCTGGAAAGAGATTACTTTAATTATGGACTCAATGTCCTATTTTCTGCAAGTGATCCCCAGAGACAGGCTTCCTGCCGGAGGAGAGGTGCAAGGATGCACATTAAAGCCTACACATCAACCACGAAGGGGTGGATAAAGTGAGACAAGGACACCCATAAACCGCCTTCATTTTCCTAGTCTGTGATGTGATGGAAGAGTCTACAATGATAGGTTTTTAATTATTCTAGCATCTGTTGTTATGGACTTCTGATGGTGAGGGCAAGATGAGCTTATAAAAGAGAGCAGAACCTTCGACAAGTCTGTGAAGGAAACAGACTGTATTTAAAAGGTTTGGTAAAACATAATTTTTTTTTCAGGATTTCCTTCCAAATTGAAAAATATGTGCACTGTATCAGTTACTTGCTATAATATTATTAGAAAGTGAAGCTAAGTGGCTTTCTTGTCAACCCCGGTTCTGGGTAACACATCAAGTGCCTCATTATTAAGAATTCATTTGCTATTCAGTATGATAGAGCTGCTCATAATGAATTTCATTTAGAACCGGTGTGTGTGTCTTATGTATTTCCATGGAAGCTCTTTATAATTTAACATTGATTTAACATTATGAGTGGACACTTAACACAAATTGTTACCTTGCTCGTATTAATTACAGAATTAGACTCCTTGATGAATAGCTTTTTTGAGAATGAGTATGTGGGCTTTCTTTTTAAAAGCATAGCATACACATAAGATATTTGGGATTTCATCTGATTTCTCAAAAAGTATAAGCATATTTTGCATTTTTTAAAAGATAGGGGATTATAGAAGAGCAACCGTGGGAATTAATTTTAAACTTCAAAAGAGGAATTTAAGGGATTTGGCATGAAATCATTTCCTGTGAGGGAGGGAAAGATGGAACAGGAAAATGTACCTACAATCATATTAGGTGAAAACATCAAGTCTTTTAAGTATTATATCAACTATGACTTTCATTTTTTCTGGTATTGCAATGAAATGTTCTTAATATTTTTATACTTTGATAAATCTAAGTAATATATCTTTGGGCATTTTAAATGGTAACATTTAAATCTAAAATATTATGATGAAATGTTTGATTTTTTGGAAATATTTGATATTTTTAAGACCTTCTAATTTATAATAAATACCACATTGGAGAAAGTTTCAAATGTATGTTCAACTGGATAGTTTTACAGAGGTTTTTCTGTTTTGTATGTCTGGTAGATAAAGAACTGAATATATATTATCTCTCTCTCTCTCTCTCTCTCTCTCTCTATATATATATATATATATATATATATATATATATCACCAGAACTTATAAGTAGAAGGGTGTTTAGTTTTTGTCTCTATTTAAAGATCTTTGGCATAATAAATTAAAGCAATATTTATGGACATTAGGAAAAATAAAAGCCTATTAGAAACCAAGACTATAAATAATTGTACTGTCATCAGTTCAAGGAAAATAATTCCTAATTTTTTAACTTATATTTTGCTATTAAAACATAAGTTTATTTAATGTAATGGCTCTCAGATATGTTGTGAAATCAGAATTCCCATACAAATCAACAGCAAGGAGAGATTTCTAAATGGTTCATTTGGAGCATGACGAGATGACTTCTTTAAAGATCAAAGAGAATCAGAATTTTCTCTCAAGGAGTATTTATTCTGTAATTTCAGTTCTATATAGTGCACTTTGGCAACTCCAAATCAGACTTTTAAAATCTTACTTTATAATCCCAAGGTTGTTTGGAATATATATATATATATATATATATATATATATATATATATACACACTTTTTTTTCCCTGCCAACTGTTTCTTTAAGACATTCTGTCTTCTGAGTTAGTTTTTTAGTAAAAATGTCAAGTTAAATTCTTTTGGCTTTCTGTATTTCATCTTTGGGTCAGAATGCAGAATGCCTTTATTTGGACTTAGAATTTACAAGATTGACAGTAGTCAAATGTATGCTGAAAACAGACTTTGTTCTTCACATTTAAACTTGACAGTCAGAACTATTTCCTTTTAAATGTTTAAATTCATTTTGTTTTCTGGTTGTGAAAGTAATATTCATTGAAGAAAATATTTAAAAGTACAACTAAGCATATACCCATCTATGTCCATTCACACTGACACTTGCTTCTGTGTGCACACACATGAGCACACGCACATGTTCCTTCTCCCAGAAATAAGAATAGTAAGTATCTTGGGGTATATTTCTTTAGACATATGTATGTGTTCAGTTTTATTTTTACTACTTTGGGTTCTACCATATATTCTATTTTATAATCTAGCTTTGTTTTAAAATTTAACATTACATTTTAAATGTTTTTCTAATAAACATGCATCCACATCATCATGTGGATAGTATTCTGTTATATGGCTGTACTATAATGTATTTAATCAATTCCTTATTTATGGACATTTTGCTTGTTTCCAGTGCTCATTATTTTAGCAGCTTTAAAATGAACAATCTTGCAGCTAATACTCTTTGCACATTGCTAATTATGAAACCATATTATTTTCATAGTAAACTACAAAGTCAACCTGATTAAAATGAAAAGCTAAGCTATGAAGTCAGCCTGATTAAAATAAAACCATATTGTGATTTTTGTGCTAAGGCCAGCATCACAAAGACTAATGAAGGTTAACTTTTCAACTTTTAACAGTAATAGTTCTTTATAATAATGGTTGATAATCATTCATAGGTTAAGATAAATGCCTATTTCCTTATCATTGTTCTAATACCTAGACATCACTTTAATTAAAAGAATTGTCTCTCATGTTATGCTAAGCAAAATAAGTCAGAGAAAGACAAATAACCATGTGATTTCACTCATATGTGGAATTTAAGAAACAAAACAGATGAACATAAGGAATAAAAAAAGAGAGAGAAGCAGACCAGAAAACAGACTCTTAACCACAGAACAAACTGAGGTTTGCTGGAGAGGAGGTGGGCAGGGGGATGGGGTAACTGGGTGATGGGGATTAAGGAGGGCACTTGTGATGAGCACGGGGTGTTGTATGTAAGTGATGAATCACTAAATTCTACACCTGAAACTAATAATATACTGTATGTTAACTAAATGGAATTTAAATAGAAACTTGAACAAAAAAAAAAGAAAACTGTCTCTCACTTTGCAACATTTTCTGTTCCACTGTTAAATTTCAATAAGTGCCTTTTAGAGGGCCTGTCTTATAAGGCAAACTAATTCAGTTGAAAAGCAGCACATTGTGTCTGCTTTCCAAAGTTCCCTGGAACACATGGCCTTGCAACTAACTCGTCAGCAGTGAGGGAACCTCTTAGTCTGATATTTATATTTATATATTTTTTAAATTTTTTATTTATTTTAATTTTTTTGATATTTATATTTTTAGAAAATCTTTGTTGTTTTAGCTCTATAATCTGAATGTAGCATTGTCATAGAGAATGTAAATTCCACTAGTAAATAAGAGTTGGTTTTATTTTTTTTTTAATTTCATTTATTTTTTCATGATAATCACACAAAGAGAGAGAGAGGCAGAGACATAGGCAGAGGGAGAAGCAGGCTCTTCACAGGAGTCTGATGTGGGACTCGATCCTGGATCCCCAGATCACAACCTTAGCTGAAGGCAGTTGCCCAACCGCTGAGTCACCTAGGGGTCCCTACATCAGTTTGTCTTTTGGAAGATATGTTCCTGCATATAATCTTTTTTGTATTTTTATGTAAATTAAAATGATTTACATTTCAAAAATTTTAATGTAAGGCACCTGTCTTGAAAACTATATCCCCTTATTGCTAATTTTACATTGAGTAAATGAAGATGAAAATCTAGAGCAAACAGAAGTGCCTTTTTTTTTCTATTTTAGAGAACTTGATATGTAACAGTTCAACTTACAGGATATTATAATGATTAAACTTAAAAAAATAAGTGTTTTAAATGGAAGCTTTGACTAGGGGATTCAAAAATCAAACATCTTTGAAATACATTTTTTTTTCAAATCCATTTACACAGAGCTTTTCAGTACAGCAGTTCTGGAGATGAGCATGGCCTTAGATAATTAGCATTTCTAAAAAAAAAAAACATGCTGTTTTCTCATGGAGATTTTTAAAGCAACACACTGGAGAGTGCCAATAAAAAAGTCTTTGAGTTTAAACATTTGACTTACAAAGGGACTAAAAAAATGTTATTATTGTCACACTTTAGTTGTACATTTGCCAGTTCACAAGAATGACTTCCCACAACCCAAAATGCTAACTCATAAGTAGAACTTTTATTTTGAGTGTAAAAGTGTTGCAGTAACAGTGTTTGAACAAGAAGTGTGAATCATTGGCAAAGCAGATGTTCAATAAAATTGTAGTAAATATAGTAATGATATGCTTATATTTAATATTTCAGAGATAACTTACTTTTCACTTGATACATCAGTTGAACTCATGACTTTAAATTTGCAGTGCCTGGGTGCTCAGTTAAGCCTCAGACTCTTGATTTTGGCTCAGGTCATGATCTCAGGGTCGTGAGATGGAGCCCTGCACCAGAATCTGTGCTCAACTGGGAATCTGCTTGAGATTCTCTCTCTCTCCGCCCCTCTGCCCCTCCCCCCATTCACTCTTTCTCAGAAATAAAGAAATTTATCTTTAAAAAAATAAATCTGAGGAAAATTATATCCCACAGACATCCCCTTAGTTGCTCATTTTAGACACTTCAACACATGGGTAAGCAGTTATTTTGTTTGCTGGGAAAGAGTAAAACTTTTATATGTCATTGTGAAATGTGTAAAACTTCACAATGTCAAATATTAATCAAAATATGATTATATGGCTAGAGATTTGAATTCCTCAAATCTCAAAACCTGAAAATGGAAAAAAAATTCCATAGCAAAATCAACTGAGAAATAATTCCATAATAGCTCTATAATTGTCTGTATTTTCACAAATTAAATCATTCTTTTTTTTTAACTTTTTTTTATTTTCAAGTTTTACTTAAATTCTAGTTACTTAACATATAGTATAATATCAGTTCCAGGAGTAGAATTTAGTGATTCATCACTTACATACAACACCCATTGCTCATCATAACAAGCGCCCTCCTTAATGCCCATCACCCACTTCGCCTATCTCCCAACCCACCTCCCTTTATCAACCCTCAGTTTATTCTCTATCATTAAGAGTTTCTTATGGTGTGTTTCCCTCTTTCTTTTTTTCCACTCTTCTATATGTTCATCTGTTTTGTTTCTTAAATTCCATGTATGAGTGAAACCATAAGGTATTTGTCTTTCTCTAACTTATTTTTCTTAGCATAGTATACTGCAGTTCCATCCATGTCGATGTAAATGGTAGGTATTCATCTTTTCTGATGGCTGAGTAGTATTCCTACACACACACACACACACACACACACACACACACACATCTTCTTTATCCATTCATTCATCAGTGGGCATTTGGGCTCTTTCCATAGTTTGGCTATTGTTGATAAGGCTCCTTTAAACATCAGGGTGCATGTACCCCTTCAAATCTGTATTTTTGTATCCTTTGGGTTAATGCCCAGTAGTACAATTGCTGGATCGTAGGGTGGCTTTATTTTTAACTTTTTGAGGAACCTCCACGTTGTTCTCCGGAGTGGCTACACCAGTTTACATTCCCACCAAGAGTGAAAGAGAGAGTTCTCTTTTCTCTGCATCCTCACCAACATCTCTTATTTCCTGTGTTAATTTTAGCCATTCTGACAGGCATCAGGTAGTATCTCATTGAGGTTTTGATTTGTGTTTCCCTGATGATGAGTGATGTTGAGCATCATTTCATGTGCCTGTTAGCCATCTGGATGTCTTCTTTGGAAAAATGTTTATTCATGTCTTCTGCTCATTTCTTAACTGGAGTATTTGTTTCTTGGGTATTGAGTTTGGTAAGTTCTTGATAGATTTTGGACACTAACCCTTTATCATCATTTGCAAATATTTTCTCTGTGTGTCATCCACTATGCTTGAAAGTCTTTCTCCTTGTTTTATCCTCACAACAATCTTATGAAATCAGCGGTATTATTATCCCCATGATAGCAGTCAGAACTCTTGGTATTTAAATAGCTCTCTCATTGTGCAGATAGTTTTTATAGCTGGTAAGAGGCAGAACTTCAGTTCAGGTTTAGCTTGGGCCAATTCGAGCCCTTATTCAATGCATTTCCAATGGCCACACAAAGTTGACGGTTCTATGAAAAGGCAGAACAAAAAATAAAAAAAATAGACATTTAAAAATACTATTGTGTGGAGACTACTTATATGATTAAAAATTGACTTAAATAAGTATTGTTTTGAAGGTTTAGGAAAACCACTATTTTAGGGGGGAAAAGAAAGATTTAAAATAAAAGGAAAAAGGGCATGGTCTTTTAAGGAGTCAGAGCTGGCATGTTACAATAGAAAGAGAGAAAGAAGATGAGAAAAATACAGAGAAAGGAGATCTTCAAGCATTCCTCTTTTTCTCAAAACCCTTCTTCTTGATACATTTCTTGTACTCCAAGTTTAAGATTTTCTTGCTTGGCTCATGGCATAAGCTTCCATTTTCTGGACTCATTGGGAAAATTTGCTTATGTGGAAAATCCAATTTTCCAGCTATGTCCAAATAATGGAGCATTATTATATACACATTTATGTTGGCTTTAATGAATAATATGTAACCTTCCCTTAAAATAAGTAAAGACAAAAGTAATCAGATTGAGTTGTTAAAGTTCTGAGGTCATTGGCTTCTCTGCCTGTTTCCCCTTCAAAAGACAAAGTTACTTTTACTTAGCATTTTCCTAATGTATTAGGAGAAAACCATAAAGAACTGTTTCAGTGCATGCCTCCTGGATACTCCTGGGTGTCAGTAACTGTAAAAACACAAAGCACTGTCTGTTGGCTGTTATCTTTTCTCAATTCCCATGTAGTTTTACTGAGAAACCTAAAATTGACAAGGATGTGAACATTATCTTGTAATTGGAAACAAACAAACAAACAAAAAACTGATCAGAGGATCATAGGGGATAATTTGCCACGTATGTAGCAAGAGTACAGGCTTCCAATGACCTTCCAGGGAGACTAATATCACATCTACATTAACATCCTCATTATTGACCTGAAACAACAGAAAACAAGTTAATTAAATTCTCAGATGATGCTAAATGAAGAAGTGTTTGTTGCTAAATACCAATGAGGAACAAGACAGAATTCAAAAGGTCCCTAAAGAATGTTAGAGATAGTCGGGAAATAACAACAACCACAACAACAACAAAATTGAAGCTTAAAAATGCAAGCAAATGTATCTAGAGAGGAAGCAATTTTAAACACTGATATTAGATAAGCTACAATTAGAATGCAGTAATGATTAAAGAGGCCTTCAGGTGATAGTAAGCAGAAAATTAGACAGAAGCCCGAAATGTAATATAGTTAAAATGCTACTGTGTTTAGTACCTTTGTATTCAGATTCTGCATAAAGGATCAGATAAACACTGTTGGCTGATGAGACCTCATTTAGAGTTCCTTGATTACAGATTACAAAGCTGTAAGAAAAAGAAAAAATTAGATTTTTGCCATATGTATGCAAATACCCTACAGCCCAGGAAAATCCAGTACTAGCCAGCAACAAGCTACAATAAAAAGCCCCTTTTCCCTTAAAATATGTCCCTTACCTATCAGAAGCAGTACAGGAGGTTCTCATCTTTGGGTTAACCACTTTCAGTTGGGTTACTGTTCCAAAAGTTCCCATTAAATTGTCCATTGATTTCCTAGGAAGAATTTTTAAAAAAGACTTTATTTATTCATGAGAGACACAGGAAGAGAGGCAGAGACACAGGCAGAGGCATAGTCTTGCAGGGAAGCCTGATGCAGGACTCGATCCCAGGACCCTGGGATCACAACCTGAGCCGAAGGCAGATGCTCAACCACTGAGCCACTCGGATGCCCCAATTTCCTGGGAGAATTAATCTGGAAATGAATTTGTAAGACTCTTTGGCAGTCATGTGGCAGAGGCAGAGGGGAGGACAGATGTGTGGCATGGGATCTACAGGAGGCTAAGAAGAGAGGTAGGGTCAGAAGGTGTCACCCTGGACAGCTCAAGGGACTGTTTCTAAAGGCCTGGGGGAAAAGTGTGATTAGGAAGCGCTCACTAGGAGATAAGGGATAGCGGTAACTGTAGGTTAGCGAAAGTCACTTGAACTTAAATGTTTTTTGATTCACATCGGAGAGCAAGTGGCTGTGTGGCCACAGCTTCCTATTTTCTGCTGGTCCTGTGGCTGCAACAAGGCAAACCATTTGAATAAATAGCCTCATTCTCACTAGCTTATTCTTTACAGAAATGCTGTAAGCTTATTCAAGGGCTTTATGGCAGAACCGTTATATCACTCACTGGATAGATTCATAATTTAAGGCACTAAAAAAAAGTTCCATTGGATTTAATAACTGAAGTGTGTTTCCCTCTGGATTAAAGAAGTTGGGGGGGGGTTGTTTTTTTTTTTAAATTCTGTGTTGGTTTATGTCTGCCAAGGGAAATCCACAATGAATTAAATCTGCTCAATGAATTTTTGCTCTTATAAAATTGTTTTAATGCTAAACATTGCCTGTTTCAAATATTGTACCAGAGGCGTTTATTTACAATCTGGTACATATGTAGTTTGAGCTTCTTAGCATAACTTACAGTGAATTAATGACTTGTTATTTATTGCTCAAACACTCTGCAGAAGTGATTTATAGGGCCGTGCTATGCACTGGCGGTTACTTTGCAATCTCTGTGCTGGCTGTCTCATCAATATCATTAAATGAATTCACAGTGACACAGCTCTGCTACTGTAGTTTTTGATATGAGGGATAACTGAACATAAATCAGAACTTATGTTTAATTCATAAGATGTACCAATCTCTCATGTAGGCGTGAGTTAGGTTAGAGGATGTCACAAATGTGTTTTACAGTACCTCTTGTGATTAAACCCAGGCCCTTCCGTATGACTTTATATACCAGGTAAAAATAATAGGTTGCTCTACACTATGCCATTTTTCAGATAAATGCAATTTATTTTTATTTAGGTATGATTGGTTTCTGTTGTTGTCCCCACAAGCAGGATATATTTTAGAAAGGAACACTGAGAGAGGTATAATGAAAGAGCAGTTACTCCGAGTTTGAAATTCTTGTATCTTCTTTAAGTAGTTAAATATGAGTTAATATCTACAATTTATTTTTTAGATCCTTTTTATGTATAAGGTTTTTAAGAATAGAAAAAGTGTACGTTGATGCCGAGTCAAAAGAGCTTTTATTTTAAGCCTTAACATTTCCTTTCAGTAAAACTTAAAAAATACTTAATTAACTTTGGGAGAATGGGCCTGGTTATCTTTGCTTATTAGTCTAGTCCAAGAAAGGGGAAATATTGCAACCATACAACAAAGAAAGTCATATATTGGTTTCCTAAAAAGGAAACTTTAACTGTCCTAGAGAATTTTACTGGTATTGTTGTTACTCTTGCTACAGTGACTGATATTTATTCTTTGAACCAGTGTGAGTGCACTGCAATCCATGCAGAAGATGTGAGTTTTTCTCCTGGTGAGAAGGGTAATCTGGCTCCAGCAGAGCTGCGACCAGGGCGCTGAGATAATGGCAAGATTGCCAGGTTGTCGAGCCTCGTCACTGGCCCGCTGTGTAGCCCTGTGATCGGCTCTGCTGACTGTCACAAAGAAAGAATGTGACATGTTTCTGCCAAAGAAAATAATTCCAACATATGCAAGAAACTGACACAAATGTCTTCTCCTCCTTCCTCTGGTTCCAGCTGATTAGACCTAGCTTGAGGTCCTGATGATTTTAAGACCTACTTAGTTGGGCCTTGTTTGAAAAGAAGATAGATGAGCTATTGCTTTCAAGTCCTGAGTGACAAAGGGATGAGAAGAAATGACATTACTTAGTAGTGTAATAAGTAATTGATTTCATAATGCTCGGGACAAAGGGCAGAGTAAATGCACACGTGAGAGCAGAAGATGCCCGGGGCATGTCAGCAGAGGGGAAAGAAAGCACACAAATATGTTGAGGAATAGGGTGCCTTGGAGGGGGAAATTACTACAGCAGGATAATCCAAGTAGCTCCTTTTCATATAAATTGTGAGATTAAGAATTTACTAAAAGTAGAGAATTTCTGTAAACAATATCAACTGGAAGATCTGCTTCCTGGAATTTGTGTCATTTAGGAATAGGTTCCACCTACACAAAGAGAAAACCTGACTTTTAGTGCCTTAAAAAATATATATATATATGCCTGTTTCTGCTCACCCAAGGAGACATTAACGTCACACATCACCTGCTGTGTGTTCCTGCTGCTCGTGGTCACAACGGGGCTCCTCTTTTAGCTGAGTCTTTCAGAATGTTCCACAGTCTCTCTCTATAACATGCTTATTATGAGTTTCCTGAATGGAAGGCTAGACTGTTGTTTTTGTGATTTTGGTTGGACCAATTTTAACATTCTATAATGTTGACTGCATAAATTCCATTCACAGCTGAGTCATACACAGCACTGTTACTTCTTTTCTTTTCTAGGCTTTTTGTTTTCCCAGGAATTAATAATTTCCTTGTTTTTTCATTTGCTTTATTTCTAAGTGTTTGTTTCTCCCCTACTTGTATAAACTTTCTCTCAACACATTCAAACCCATTAAGTTTTCCATTTGTTTAAACCTCTTGAAGGAAGTGTTCCTAGAGCCCTCTGGCCTGTTGGAATATGGACTGGCTGTTCCTCGGCCTGCTGCACAGCTGGTACCCTGGGATTTCCCTCTCCCTTGATCCTGCTCTGGATCTCTAGTTTCCTTTTTTTACATATTCCTTTTGCTTGATGTATTCTTTATAACCAAACCCCTGCTTTTGGCATTGTTGATGCTGTTGTTTGAAAGTGAACATCTTCTGGTGCCTTTCTGAGTAGGAAAAAAAGAGAGTTTTTAGACCTTCTTGGCCTGAAAATGTCTTGATTAATAGGTTGATTGTGTATAGAATTCTGAGTTGGAATTGGAAGGCCATGCTCAGTGCCTTCTAGTCTCCATAGTAGCTTGGTAGGACCAAAGTCATTCTGATTCTTGACACTTCCTAGAAAAACTTTTGTTCTGTATAAATTTGTAGGATTTGTGGAATTTTGTAGTGATACATATTGTTAGGTTCTGTTTTATCTATTGTCCTAGAAACTCACTGGGCTCATGTTCTTCAGGATGAGAAAATAGTATTGAGTTATTTCACTGAGGATTTATCACATTCCCATCTTCATTTTCTCTACTGTGTTTCTGAAATGCCTCTATGATGACATTAGATATTCTGAACCAGGTCCTCTAGTTTTCTTTTCTTTTCTTTTTCCTCCTATATTCACTGGTTTTTTTTTTTTTCTCTACTTTCTAAATGCTTTCCTCAGCTTTTGTCTTTCAAATTGTATGCCATCTTTCAGCTCTGTGATAATATTTCAAATTTCTAATACATTGTTTTCCTTTTGGATATTCCTTTTTTAATAGAAATATTTTAACAGCACCATTTTTTTTCTTTGAGTCTCTGTATAATCTCTAATTTCTTTATTTCTTTTTCTTGCTTATTTGTTTTGGTCTCTCTTAACAGAGAATTTCCTCAAAGATCATTTCCCAGTGATCTTTGGATGTAGTACTCTGCAAAACCACCTGGAAGTTCTGTAAGGGAAGTGAAGTGGTAATGAGGGAGGCTGGTGATTATCTTCACTGTAGGTTGATCTGACTTGACTGATTCCCCTTAAGGTAAAAAATTTTAGGAACTTTAGGTTTTTCCCTTAGGCAGGATACAGTCTCCAAAAAGGATTTCCCAATCTCTTCCCAAACTATAAACCTAGTTTCCAGCTATATAGGAGCCAAGAGGAGAAAGAAAGTTGGGGGAAGGGAGTCTCATCTAGTATGTAAACTTTCACTTGTCCCTTGTGTGCTGCCCTCTAATGTGCCTGATGTCTCTGGAGAATAAAACTCTAATTTTTGCTGTTCTGTTGAAGGCTTTATTGAGCTGCACAGAATTAGGGAGAAGAGATCTTAAGGAAAGTTTCTTAAATAGACTTCAGCAAAGAGTCTCTGTTTTCTGTCTCATCTGCATCCTCACTTCAAAAGGCATCCAGTGCTCCAAGTGTCTGAATCTACCTCAGCCTACCCTGCTGCTGGCTCGGGACTCAGTGTTTCAGTGTATGTTGGGTTAGTTGCAACTCACCCATCTGCTTTCCAGTTTCCCAAATTTTGATGCCATTGTCATTTCTCCTGTCTCTTGGTTCTTCAGGTTTATACCTTTATAAAAAGAGCCTTTACTGTATTTTAGTGAGGTTTTGGGAAGGAGTGGAAGTTGATATTTGCATTTAATCTGCCATCTTTAAAACCTGATGACTTTGGGGCACTTGGTTGGCTCAGTGGTTTGAGCATCTGCCTTTGGCTCAGGTCATGATCCTGGGGTCCCAGGGGTTCAGTCCTGCATCGGGCACCCCACAGGGAGCCTGCTTCTCCCTCTGCCTGTGTCTCTGCCTCTCTCTGTGTATCTCTCATAAATAAATAAATAAAATCTTTTTTAAAAAACCTGATAACTTCTCAGTTACCAATTAATACTCAGCTCAGATATGATCTCTCAGGCTCCCCATTTGAATGAGGAGTCCTTTATTGTGTGTGTGTGTATGTGCTGCCATTAAATGTATGTCCTTCCATTATAATGACCACTTCATGTCTCATGTGCCAGGAGTCTGTGCGGTCATTCACTTGAAAGCTGTGTATTATTTGTCTTCTTGTCTCCAGCACTTTCATGGAGCCTCTAACATGGCAGGTGTTGAGAAATACTTGTTAAATGAATGAATGCGCTTGGATGTTAGGATACTAAGGTGGAGATACTCTTGCTGACTCCATCTATTCTAAAGAGATTATACTGACTCTTAAGGATTTCGTTACAGTGCTACTTAATTTTTTAAGGCCAAGAGAAAGATGAATTGATTTTTTTAATAGAGAATCCATTTTTCAGATTCTCCTGACAGCTACTCAGTTCACTGTTTGTTTTTCCTCTTCTTTTAGAATGTGAAAGAGGCAACTATATTTTATGATTGTCTGTAAGAAAATGCTTACAGGGAGCTCCATTTCCCCTCAATGCCAAGGCTACCCAGTCATTTAGTCATTGCTTTAACCAGTGACTAAACTAAGTTGCCTCTTCCGTCTCTCCAATACTTAGAGCAGTTAGCTGGCACTTACCTCAGATTTTAAGGAAATGTTTTGGTTTTTTCTCTATTTCTGAATACGTATTGTAGTAGTGTGACCTCATCTGAAAAATTAAGCTTAACTTTACTTAAATTTCTCTTAACTATGTGTTCCTTATTAATAAGTAGGACTTTTTTTTTTCAAGATTGGTAAAAACTCCCTGCAGATATAAAACCCTGGTTCCTCTTTACTTAGCAACTCAAAATCTGCATTTTCTCTTCCATATATTTTCTCTTCTTAGCTAAAAGAATTTTTTTTAAAAACCCTAGTAGGTCAATGTTCACTCTCATGGAATATCTGATAAGAAAGGCTGTTGAGAAAGCATTCCATTGTCCCTTTTACAGCCTCCTTGCTCTCTTTGTGACCATATGCTACATGTCCTGTAAATATAAACCAATAATTTTGGCCTATTCTTTTTAAAAGTGGTTATGTGACCAATTAAAGGAACTCTTGATGAGTTCAAAGACCCTGTGCCCCAGGAAAGTGCAAACAATCTTTACACCACCCAAGATCAAACCATCAGCAGACCATTGGCTAAGGGAAGACTAAAATCTTCTCTTGGACTAAAATCTGAATAGCTGGAAGTTGGCTGGAGTATTCAAAAGGATTTGGGACTTTTAAAGTTTTATGAATCCAAGAGCTGGCAGCACAAGATTTTTGTGTGCTTTCATCTGTGTATGTGCCACATGAATGTACTCATATGCCATGAAATTCAGATATCTAAAGTTGGTTTAAAACGCATGGACTTTTGAAATTACGTTTTTAATTTTCTCTGTGCTTTGAGCCTTCTGCCTCTGTGCTTTGAAATACTTTGACATCTATTGTCTTAATTGTTATTCACCCTGCCTATGACATAGGCAGGCCAGCTGTTGTTCCATTTTACAGATGAAAAATCTTGTGCTTAGACAGGTTATGCTACCTGCATGGGTTCATTCACCTAAACTGTTAGTGGCAAAACTGAAAGTAGGATCTAGTTTTCTTTTTCTTGGATTTTGAATTGTTTCTTGATACTGAGATATTATTTTACTCAACCTGAAGGAATATAGGTGTGAGATACCTGGGTAGCACTTTTAAATTCTTTCACAGAAGATAAGTCCCTACCAGATCTCTTGACCAGCAGGGGTTGCTCATCATGGTTAGCCATGATCATTTGTTCACTCCCTGCAAATTAAAAATATCTTGGCTGGATGTGATGTTTAATAAAGGAATGAGGAAAACATACATCATGAAATATATCCTGCACTGAGTAAGTTGGGCAGACTGTTTCCTAACTAATTTTTGTAACTAATATTTAAGATTTAGGAGTTTCATTTGCTAGCAAGAAATAAGCTATTACTATATTTTACATCATTTCTTAGTGATATCATGTATTAGTTCATTAGATCTGTCTGAAAGATTTGCTTCTTATTCCTTATAAATAATTTGTGGATGCCCAGACATTGCAGAATCAGGCTTGGTATTACTACGCATTATTTATGACCATATTCTTTAAACATATTCTAACCTGGAAATTGTGCGTAGATCTCACATTTACATAGCTAATATATGCATCGTCGCTGCCACACAGTAAGAAATGCTTACCTGACAGGCTGTGACCTGCATAGTGTAACAGACATTACTCCTAATTTGTCAGAGATTCAGAGCATAAATTACAGGTTTCTTTTCAGATTACTACTTAGTGTCATCCTATTTGAAATAGAAAAGATGTCCAGCAACTTCAGATGAAATTTGCTATTTCTCTTCATTAATATTTTGGCTTTGTTATCAATCATGATGGTTATGTTAGGTATAACTTAGAATTCTTATATGTCCTTGAAATAACCTTTCTCTTCAAACAGAATCAACTTTTGTGAAATTGTCAATAAGGAAATATAAGTCTCAAACCTAAAGATATGAACACTTCAAAAATATTCCAACAGTAGGAATTTTTTTCCTCTACAAGTAGGGGAAATAAATGGGTGTGATAGGCTCTGTCTCCCTCAGCAGGAGTGAAGGTGACGCTAATTATATGATGGAAGTCTCCTTTCCGATTACACATCATTTGAAGATCTTAAACATAGAACTCAAAGATCCTCAGTGGTTTTCATAGCCTTGAGATATTTTTGGGTGCAATTTCTACCCTTTATAAAAATTTCCACCTTTTAAAACAGCTAATGAACCCCAATTTCTAAAGCATTTCCTGTAATTGCATCTGTTGCTAGGAGAAGAGCAGAATAAAAAAAAAATGACAGCATCCTAAGATCTATAACCTTGCCAGTTCCTGTTGTTCTGGAAATGTAAGAGCCAAGGTTGTCACCAATTCTCATAATGATCTTCACCCATTATAATTTGCAGAAGTGCTTGGAAAATCCTATATTTCTCTGCGTTCCTTCCAGCCTTAAAAGCTAGATATAGAACTGCAATCTCTAAGCAATTTGATAACAAGGTTTGGGCATCTAGTCCCCATAGAACATAAAGCCTCA
Source organism: Vulpes lagopus (assembly GCF_018345385.1). Lineage (NCBI taxonomy): Eukaryota > Metazoa > Chordata > Mammalia > Carnivora > Canidae > Vulpes > Vulpes lagopus. Next base: position 16,378,924 of record NC_054834.1, read on the forward strand.
TACTTAGAAGGTGCCAAAAAGTATTTGATGAATCAGCCATTGGAGCACTAGGCAGTCATGGTGTTAGTATCCAAAGTTTTCCATTATTCTTGCTCCAGTCAGGTGTGTTTTATTAGATAATACTGTGTTAATCATCTGATTCCCAATCTCCTAAGAACTTAGTATATAAGGAAAGAATACTATGTAAATTAAAGACACGTAGCCCATGAAGAAACGTTAAGTAAAGGCAATTAATTAAATAAGCAAAAAAGTGACGATGTGTTTGAAAGCTCTAGATGTATTAGGGTTTTTTAATCATTATCATTGTGAGTACATTAATATGAATAAAAGATAAATGCCTTTAGTGAGATGGCAGGTGAAAAGCAGCAAATGGTAATGTGTTTATAAAGTGTGAGCTTGAGAAGGAACAAAGATATGAAGTGTTTTAGCATTGCAATTATAAAACTAGAAAAGGTTTTAGGAAGAGAGAGCTTATTTTTGAGCCATGAGAGAAATTGGTTTTTATATATCTGTGTGAATGATTCCATTTTGGCCAAATTTAAATGCACTTGGAAACAGGTTCTGGGAATGTTCATCCTACATGTTGATTGGAAATATGAAAACAGTGCATTATAGGACTATTATACATTACCTACTTAAAAATAGTGTTTTTAACTTCATTTAAAATATTCTAGGGTTTTAAAAATAGTTTTGTACTGTGACTATGGCTACCTCAGAGGCTTTGTTTTTGTTTTAATAAAACAAGCATTGGAAGAGTTCTTGTATCTATACTTTATATGAAAGGTACACTTTTAAAATCCCTGTTTGGCTATTTCAGTTGTAGTTTTTTTAACTATCCCTAAAGCCAATCCAAGCCTTTAAATGGAACCGGTACTCTGATTTCATAAGGAGCCTTATAATTATATTGGTACTTAGAAGCCTAGTTTATTTTCCTAGGGATTTAATGTACAGTGCTAATATTATCCTTTGCTACTAAAAAAGATGCTTTTCAAAATTTCACATTTAGGTGTCTTGAATTTATGTGACTTTTGTAGCATGCCTATATTTAAATTAAGTTAAATTCTGGTGAACCTTGATCTAATACTAAATTCAGTGTATGAATATTCAAGGTTATAGAAAGACCATTTAAAGGATTGGGATTTGTTTTACAATAGTAAAACATTTTTTTTAAGAGTTTGTTTTGTGTAAGTAATCTCTACACCCAGGGATCCCTGGGTGGTGCAGCGGTTTGGCGCCTGCCTTTGGCCCAGGGCGCGATCCTGGAGACCCAGGATCGAATCCCACGTCGGGTTCCCGGTGCATGGAGCCTGCTTCTCCCTCTGCCTGTGTCTCCGCCTCTCTCCCTCTCTCTCTGTGTGACTATCATAAATAAATAAAAATTAAAAAAAAATAAATAAAGTAATCTCTACACCCAATTTGGGGCTCAAAACTTACAACCCTGAAAAAAAAAAATAAAAAAAAAAATAAAAAAAAAAAAAAAACTTACAACCCTGAGATCAAGAGTCACATGCTCTACTGACTGAGCCAGCCAGGCACCCATACTAGTAATCTTTTAACTAGCAATTTCCCTTTGTACACTTCATATTTGAAAGCTTTCATACACCTTTCAGAAACATATGCATAGCATCATGCAAAGTAAATATCAATATCTATTTATTGGATCACATCTTACTTAGATTTTGTTACTAAAAATGGTAATTTTTGGCAATTGATCATTTTTGTTTCTTTTTCTCCTCTAAAAAGTCTTTCCAGGAACTGTGGCTAAATTTTTAATACAGTAAATTGTTTCTTTTACATTTTTCCTTCTGAATTTGTGAAAGTTATTGATCTCTCCTGTTGCTCTTACCTTTGTTTTCTTAATTTCATGAACAAACAACTTTTCCTTCTATCTAAACAGTAAACTCTGAGCAAGAGGAACCTGATGTGTATTTATTTTGTTTCTCATTTATTCAGTAATTCAGATATTTATTGGTTATTCACTATGTGCCATAGATTATCCCAAGCCTTAGAAATATGCATCAATAAACAAATAGAAGCAGTCTTTCCAATAGAACTTGTTTTATTATTGTTATTATTATTGTATTATATCATAATTACTATGGCTGACATTTACTGAGAGCTTACTCTATACCAGATTTTGTGTTTTATGTGGATAATTTCTTTAAATCTTCATCACAACTCTACAAGATAGGTACTATTATGGGTGAGGCACAAAGAAATTAGGTCATTTATTCATGTGATTTATCCCCCAATAAGTACTAAACCAGATTTTAACTCAGACATTCGGACCCTAGAGCCTGTGCTCTTGATTGTTTTACTATGCTGCCTACAAGTAAAATAATTATAATTGTAACAAATGCCATGAAGAAAGAGTGAAAGCTATAATGAATAGCTATAACAAGGAATTTGATTTAGTCTGGAAGGTAATGAGAGCCTCCCTGAAAAGACATTTAAGATGAGACCTCAGGGTTGACTGTAAGTTGGTCTGGGACTGTGAAAAAAAAAATTCCCTTAAAGGTAATTGCACAGTACATGCAAATGTTCTGTGGTAGGCAAAAGTTAGATGGTCAGAGGGACTGAAAGCAGGCCTCAGACCTTAAATGTGATAGGTGATGAAGGAATATTAATAGAGCAGCATGTACTTCAGAAGCACTGATCTCTCCCCACAGAGGCACAGCTTGTGGAAAGTATAACTTTGTCATTGATCTAAATATAATTGCTTTCAACATAACCAGATCTATTCATAAAAAAATGCATATTATTGACAGACAATGCAGGATTTGAAACTAGGAATATCACTAGCTACGTGATTCCCCATGAGTTTCCCATTCAAGATTCAAAAGACCTGGAAGTACAAAGTACTTGAATTTCTAAGCCAGTTACTTAAGGTAGGTAATTGTGACATTATTTCAGCTTATTATTACTAGTAAGGTTATAAACTCATGGATGTTCTTATTGCTCTTGTAAAGTGCAGCTCTGTCACTAGGTGTGGTGGTCATGGCAACCCCAACATAGGAAAAGCAAGTACAATGGAGGGGATAGGTCTGACACCAAAGCTCACAAACTTGACCCTACAGCAAAGAATTACTAGAGACTCTGGCCCAGGCAGGAGACAGTAGAGGCCAAGGAAGACTGATGTTGGAATTTCCATTAATTGGAGCCCAGTGACAAATCTGGGCAGCCAACGCAGTCAACCTAGAGAAAGGGTGGTTTGTATCTAGAACTCCAGCTGTGGCTGACTACAGTGTAAATTTTTGAGGGCACAAAACATTTTTTGTTCACTGCTTTATCCTTATCCTGAGTGCCTGGAATAGTGCCTAGCATTATAAACAGGAGGCCTTGTTAGTAAGTACCTAGGTACAGGTCTGAAGTCCACTGAGACCATATGGAAGGGATAAAAGGAGTGCCTTAGGGATGTTCATGTGAGAAAGGGATCCCAGGTCTGCCTGGCAATAAAGGAGATATAGAAAGCAACACAGGTTCTCAAGAATCATGGCTGATCTCTGAGATCCTACATCTAATGAAGCAGGTAAATCCTAAACCTCCCTGGATGACAGGACTGAAACAATGTCCTTTATCCTTCCTGACTCTAGGACTGGTTTAAGAACAAAGATAAGATTGAACTTATGGGGACACATGGGTGGCTCAGTGGTTGAGCGTCTGCCTTTGGCTCAGGTCATGATCCCAGGGTCATGGGATCAAGTCCCACATCAGGCTCCTCGCAGGAAGCCTGCTTCTCCCTCTGCCTATGTCTCTGCCTCTCTCTGTATATGTCTTTCATGAATAAAGAAATAAATAAAATCTTTAAAAAAAAGATTGACATTATGGGTGTCAGGGGTGACTAACGTGTCAAGCCACATAGTCATAGAAATCATCTCATTCAGTCCCCGTATCAAAAATAGCTAGGTCCCTATATTGTCCCTATTTTACAGATGAGTAAACTGAGGCTTGGGGAGGTTATTTGATTTGACCAAGATCAAGACTGTTAAGTGGTGGTTAAGAACTGAATATAAATTTGACCACAAAGTTCATGCTCTTAATCATAATACTTTGCTGCTTCTAAAAACACATCTTTGCTTTCAAGTAGCTATCAGAACAAGACTGTGGCTACTAAGGGCATCCCAAGGAGGTATATCCAGTAGCAGAGGTGGTTCAGTCAGTGAGTAGTGCTGTCCAGGGCTGGACATCAGAGATGTCTGCACACAGGATTCCCAGGAGTGAGGTGCTAGAGAGGCTGAGGAAATAAAATGGAGGCCAACCAAGGGCGCAAATCACAGGGCACAAAGAATCTACACACAAAGATTTTAATCCATGACTTATTACCATAATTAATGATTTGTTGTTTTCTCTCAAATGAAAATTAGTTTGTCAGATGTAGTAATTGAGGAAGCTAATTACACATAGCTGCGCAGGGCCTGCCCCAGGCAAAATTGAATGTCTTTTGGCTTTGATTTGTTACCTCCTACCTTGGCAGCATTTCCTTCCTTTCACAATTCCTTTATATTCCCTCACATGCCCAGGATTTTTATGCTGCCCTTATCTTTTCCTTCCAGAAGAAGATTGATGTAATAAATGAGTTCATAATAGGGTTGGTTGGTAATTTAATAAATTACACTGCCTGGAAATTTTTGTATTTATAAAAGGAATCTTGCTAAATGTAATGTAGTGCCCTGGATTGGATAGTTGTAGGGTGGAGGGAGGACATCAGAAAAACCGGTAGAATCTGAATGTTAATTCCTTAGTATTGGCAAACGTTCCGTGGTTATGTGAGGAGTTACCATTAAAGGAAGTTGAGTGAAGGGTATATGGAAACTCTCTTGTACTGTCTTGGCAACTTTTCTGTATATCTAAAGTCATCTGCAAATAACACTTTTAAAGTAGGAAAGGGGATCCTATTGAGAGATGAATTGCTATTCAAAGGCATAAATCTCTAATTATGAATTTTAGGCACATAGGTCATACCTTATAGGTGTGTAAGGATGACCCTATAGCTATGTACCCATCCACTTTTACAGACCTTCAGCTTATTTAACCATTGAATATTTCTGTCTTGTAAATTCAGGACACTGTGAAGTATATGCCGGGTAAGAAGATTGTATCTATTCTACTCACTGCTGTTTTGCTGAGAGACAAAAACCAAGCTGAGACTTAGTCATAAAACAAGAAGCACACAGCCATTTTTATTTCTTTGGGGAAGTGTGATTGATGCCAGAAATCTGAATTAGGCAAACATTAATTGATGTGCTGGGACATGAGTAATTTAGGAAAGCCAAGGTCACTAACATTTGCCACTGTTTTAAAAAATGAAAAGGAAAACAAATTCACTTGGGCTTCAAATACCCCCAAAGGGTTTTGTTCTCTATCTCACGGCAACATGGGCATCAGTAATCTTTATATGACCTAATTTAAAAGAGTAAGTGCTTGAATACATACTCTTAGTTCAGGGTTCCAAAAAGAATGTACTGTGTATAACTCCAGGGACATTAAAATTAGATAAAGAGTTTAAAAACACGATTTCCCTCTTGGAAAAGGTAGACCAACTAGTTGGCACTGTGTCAGATGAGAGACAATAGAAGCTTGTTCTATTATTTATACAAATTGACTGGTTTGGCAGTTGCTACAGCAATGAGCCATAATGAACTACAGAAAAATGAAAATGTGATTTCTTTAGCATTGTTCAAAAATGGAATATTCACAAGAAGGCAAAGAATGACATTATAAGCACCAAACTGTGTCAGAATGGTCTTCCTTGTTGCTACTTTATCCCAAATGTCATGCAAATAGTGTATATTTACTAGGGCAAAAATTGTAATGATGGGCCATCATTTCTGTGCTGTTAGTCAGGGGGCTGTGCCTTGTAATTCCAAAGGAATTTTAAAATATTCATTTTCCATGACTTTTTACTTTTAGCTACACTGTCTGTGCCTTTGTTTGAAATAAAGGCTTTCTTTTAGCTAAGTTCCTGAAATTGGATGATTTGTTCATGTCTTCCCAGCAAAGAGAAGGAAAAAAAATCATGAAGCAAGTAATTCAACTCTAAAATACCTAATTTTCTGGTTAATTGGCTCAAACTTCTTTGTTCTGTTAGGGAATCCCTGGTCTTTATGGAATGCTCTTGACTTTGAGCTTTGATGTTTATATGTTATATTTTCATTCACTCCCATTTATCCAATACTGCCTTTTCTCTAACAATATTGTGTTCAATTCCAGAAAAGGCCTTTTAAATAAAAATACTAGACACCTCACCTTCCCCAGCCCTAAGGGCTATGCTAGTCAGAAAATGTGAATCAGACTAAACAACTTTCCTAAAACGGAGTCTTAGCTCGAGCTGGCCAGCAAGGGCCATTTACACAGACATCTATTGCAGAATGTGTGTGTGTCAGATCTTATTTTCCTCTTTTGCCTGGAGCAATGCAGGAAGCTGGTTATGACTGTGCTGTAGAAATTGACTTCAATAGAAAATGCTACTTGGCATTAGGAGATATTATATATAATTAGACTCCTAGACATGAGCCAAATTTGAAATATTTTTCATAGTATAAATGTCAAGACGAATGATATTCAATGTGGTAAACAGAAAGCTTAGTGTAAATAATTGTAATTTTGATATGGGCTAAGTTCTTACAAAACTGTACACCAAAGATCCTCAACCAGGGGCAATTTGCTCCCAGGGGACATTTGACAATGTCTGGAGACATTTTTTGTTGTCATACCTTGCATCTAGAGGTTAGAGACCAGTGATGCTGCTAAATATTCTGCAGTGCACAGGACAGCCCCCTATAGCAAAGAATTATCCAGTTCAAATGTCAGTAGTACTGATGTTGAGAAATCCTATCTCCACACCAGCTTGTGAGTGACTGTACCAGAGATAAATCTGAAAATGCATCATTTCATGCATTATCCCTTTAGGTTAATATTAATAGGGAAGTCCTGCCTCACTGAAAAATTACTGACTGTTGTTGTTGTGAGTTAAATATACATGTGTTTCTCATCTACCAAAGACAATGAAAAATCAAGGGGAAATGAGGGGCAATCCCTTGCCAGAGTCTGTGGGATAAATTTTAATCCTTTCTAAAGAGTCTTTGGCTGGACAAAGGAGGAGTAAAATAACTTGCTGCTGACGGTGGTTGTTACTTGAGTGGAAGATGTTACTAAGAAGGATGGTGGAACATTTCTGACTCAGGGAAGAATGTATGGCTGCATATCTGTTCAGACCAGTAGCTTTTTTTTTTTTTTTTTTAAGTCTGGCTACAAGTAGAATCATGTCTGCCCAAGCCCTGTACCAGGATTCTGAAGAAATTGATTGGGGTTGGGGCCTGGCATTCTGTATATTTTTAAGTTTCCAATTTCTAGCCAAGATGGTTTAAATACCTTTTAAATACCCTTAAAATAAAAATATTATATGTCTTTCAAAATGTTTTCTTGTCCTACCTACCTGTGATGATCACTCCATTCTTGCCTCCCATCCCTTTTTATTTCCCTGAAAATACACCTGCCTGAGTGTTACACTTGGTAGTGAATTGTATATGCTTCACAGGAGCCACTGTCTATTTTTCATAGGCTAGTCAATGGTTCTTATTACATGTATTACTACCCCAAGATCAGACTCACTAGTGATAGAACTGGTAATATCACCAGGCATCCCACCTGGACATTCTATCTAGCACCATGGGCAGCACTGGAATTTACTTGAAATACTAAGGAGATTCAGTCCAAATTTGGTTCTGTACTAAGCTAAAGGAATGTTTTTGTATGTGAGAAGGTACAGAAGAAGTCAGCCGTTATCCAAATGACATCCTAAGCATTCGTTCTGCTTCCTTCAATACTGTAATTCATCAAAAGAGAGAGAGAGCAGAGAGAGAGAGAGAGAGAGAAAAGAAGAAAGGTACACATGACTGATTTTGAACATACTTGTAAGAGTTGTAGTTTTGCCTGCACAGGGCCAAAGGACTTTGCTATAAATATGCTAGGTAATTTAAGGGAACTTTCAATTAATCATTACATCAATAATTTAATGTGTTTTCTTTCATCTAAATGTGTCCTGAGGCAGGTAAGAGAAGCACTACTTATACATTGGAAAAGAAAGATTATTCATTCCCTGGGCTCAGAGTTGCATATAATATGCAGAAATTAAACTTTGGTTTAATTGAAATTTGGTTGCATTTGAGGCTTTATAGTTTCCTTGGGCCACCTACTACATTCTTTTTAATGAAGCATTGAAGGATGGCTGCAGTAAAGAAATACTAAATTAGCTATTTCTCTTATGTTTCAAGCAACAAAGTACTTCTTCCTGTCCATTATAACATCATTTGAAAGAAAACAGAGATAACCCCAAACATTCCTGACCGTCCTTAATAATGATTGTGTATCTATCTACTATTAACTTATCTACGGCATTCTAGAATGTGTTTCACTTTTATTTTTTAATAACAGCTTCATTGAGATATAATTCATATGTCATAGAATCCACCCCTTTAAAGTATACAATCTAGGTGTTTTGTAGTATAATTCAGGGTTGTACAATCATCATCAAAAATTTCAGAACATTTTCATCACCCCCAAAGACACCTTGCACACCTGAGGAGTTACTCTCCATTTCCCCATCCTCTGGCAATAGCGATCTACTTCTGTTTCTATGAATTTACCTATTTTGGATGTGTCATATAGATGGAATCATACAACATGTAGTCTTTTATGGATAAATTTTTAAAGTTAGCATGTTTTAAGGTTTATTCTTGAAAGGTCCATGTTAATAGCATGAACAGTACTTTACCCCTATTTATGCTGAATGATACTCCATTATATGGGTGTACTACATTTTACTTAGGCATCCCTCTGTTGATAGACATTTGGGTTGTTTCCACTTTGGCCTATTATGAATAACGTTCCTAGGACCATTTGTATACATGTATTTTTGTGTGTATGAACTTCTGTTTTAAAATCTCTTGGGTATACATTTAGAAATGGGATTGTTAGGTCATTCAGTAACTTGATGTTTAATATTTTGAGGAATTGCCACACTTTTCCAAAGAGGCATTTTACATCTGACCAGGAAAATCTGAGATTTCAATTTCTCTACATCTTCACCAACACTCATTATTGTCTACCTTTTTTATTTTAGCCATCCTGATATAAGCCTAGTGATATCTCATTGTGGTTTTTATTTGTATTTCCCCAGCGAAGGATGATGTTGAATATCTTTCCAAGTGTTTATTGGCTATATGTATGTCTTCCTTGGATAAATGTTTTTCAAATCCTTTGTCCGTTTTTAAGTTGAGTTGTTTATCTTCTATTGTTTTGAGTTATATATGTGAGAAATATATATATATATTTATACAGACACACATGCAAACATATACATACTGGATACAAGTTTCTTATCAAATAATAGGATTTGCAAATATTTTCTCCCATTCTATGGGTTGTTTTCCACTTTCTTAATCGTGTCCTTTGTTTCACAAAACTTTTAATATTTTTAAAGTCCAGTTTATTTGTTTTATTTTTTTGCTTGTGCTTTTCATATTGTATTTAAGAAAGCATTGCCAAATACAAGGTCATGAAAATTTACCTCTATCTTATCCTTTAAGAGTTTTATAATTTTAGTTACTACAATTTGGTCTATGTTCCATGCTGAATTAATTTTTGTCTTTGCTGTGAAGTAGGGGTCCAAATTCATTCTTTGTTTTTGTTTTGTTTTGTTTTGCTTTGCTTTGTAATCAGTATATTAAGGAGACATGCATACATTTCAAGAATTTCTTAATTATGATATCCAGATTTAATCCTACGAACATGACTTTTAAACACAATTAAAGGGGATCCCTGGGTGGCTCAGTGGTTTGGCGCCTGCCTTCAGCCCAGGACGTGATCCTGGAGTCCCAGGATTGAGTCCCACATCGGGTTCCCTGCGTGGAGCCTGCTTCTCCCTCTGCCTGTGTCTCTGGCTCTCTCTCTCTCTCTCTCTCTCTCTCTCTGTCTCTCATGAATAAATAAATAAAATCTTTAAAAAAAATACACAGTTAAAGCTATTCATCATAATTTGCTATCCTACCAACATTAAATTGTAGTTAGTTCAGAGCATTAATGGTTTAAAGCCTGTAACATACCTAAAAAAAAAAAAAAAAAACCTTCCTATCTCATACATGCAAATTACTTCTCCATGTCTCTTCACTCTAAGTTACACTGCTCCTAAAGTTACTACTCTGAAGCTTATTATGATCCTAAGAGAAGGAAAAAATGTGTAACCAGGACTGATACATAAATATTAAAAAGGAAAAGATAGCACAGCGGAAGGGAGTGCAATTCTACAAGTGCAAGCCCTCAAGCAGCAGCATATCATAATAAATCCCTTCTTTAGAAAGGTGATTTTAGAAGTGATTTTCTATCACTGTTAGCACAGGCCAGATTACATAGCATGCCATCTTCAAGTAGCTGGTGAGGCAAGAGAATGAGTGCAGAAGCATCACAATGAATCCCACTTAATATAACTGCAGACCAACACTTCTCTACAAATTAAGTTCTTCATCTGATTTGTTAATTAAGTACAAGCTTTAATTTCATAGCTTAACAATTAGGGGTCTTAGGGGCACCTGGCTGGCTCAGTCAGTAGAATAAGCAATTCTTGATCTCAGGGTCATGAGTTCAAGCCCCATGCTGGGTTGTAGAACTTACTTAAAAAACAAACAAGACAATTAAAGGTCCTACACTGAAGTCAATACATACACCTAGAATTTCAGTCTAAGCTGTTTCATTTGCATAGAGCTGAAATCAGTGACAAGGTATGGCCTAACAAATCCTAGAGGAGATTTTTTTAAAGTAGTTTTTAAAAGTGTTAAACTTATCTTGCATGCTGAAGTCATCAAACATACAGGGCAAAGTCAGAGCTTTTATATTTGAGTTTATTTTTCATTTAACTTTTAAAATACTAATATAGTTAAATATTAAAACAAAAACAATAGCAATAGCAAATAGTAAGCCATGATTATCTTCCTTCCCTCATTCACTACTGCATATAAAATGCCAGCAGTGAT